>NC_064927.1:282518835-282821865 GCF_023897955.1 Schistocerca gregaria
GAAATTTTACATGTATATTCGGTACGTCTGAGAATCGGTCGTAATCTATTTTTCATACCCCTAAGTGATAAGGGTGGATCCACCCCAAAAAAATTTTCTTATTTTTTGGACAGAACTTTTTATTTTTATTTTTTTATGATGTGGCATTAAAAAATACACGCAACCCTAAATTTTCACCCTTCTACAACCGACACCTATTTTTTAATAGCGATTTGAGTAATTTAATAATTTTCAACCCCGTTCGATAATTGATCAATTATCACTTGCTCAGTTATCCCCGCCAGGTGTCCACCGGTGATAATCTTTCACTATTCCATAGGTAGGTAATTGATGATAACGAACCAAAAACAACGACTCGAATATCCCTCTTTGAATCGACGTAACTAGGCCGAGATGTTCATCTAGGTAGCATGCGTCATTCCCCAAACCGACATTTAGGCCTATCGCACACGCATCGATTTTTATCGTACGGAAATATATCGAACGATCAAATTCTTTTAGTGGAACAAAGACGTTCCTTTGCTGTCCTTTGTTTCTGTAAAAGAAGTTAATCGTACAATATTTTTACGTGCGATAAAAATCGATGCGTGTGCGCTTGGCCTTATTCATAATGCTGGCGAACCCCTTTCGACACGGAATTGCCGCTATGTTTGTATGCTCATGGACGAGCCTTATCGGCTGCAACTGTTAAATCCACGCGATCTACCGTAGAAACGCTAAAACTACAGTGGCCGATACTGCCGGACTTCCCCCTAAGCCTACACAGTTTTCGGCCATTATTATTGTTTGTCACGAGCTCCCGCCAACAACGGCTATTGTGTTACACGTATGCATTGTGTTACACGTATACATTATTCTTATAGACTAGAGATAATTTATATGGCAAAACAACGTTTGCCGGGTCAGCTATAACATATAAAGATTTTCAGAGGGGGAAGGAAGTTCGCTGGGTGTAGCTAGTTAAATATAGAATTTGAGTTTTTTTTCTAAACATGAATTTTAAATTTTACAGCTCATAAATTAAATAAATTCGAGAGTTTCATACACCTGTAAGTATGGTTTGTATGCCGTGCAAAATTCATCGAAGAACCTCTGTTTCTTATGAGGAAAGGTTTACGTATAGCAACAAATGCAGCTAACAGTAAGTGAAAAAATCGAATCAATTCAGAGGTAGGCTGGTAGATTTGTTACCGACAGGTTGGAACAATACGAACTTGGTTCAGGAATTCAAATGGGATTCCCTGGAGGGAAAGGCGACTTTTATTTCGAGAGACACTACTGAGAAAATTTAGAGAACCGACATTTGACGCTGACTGCAGAACGATTCTACTGCCTCCAACAAAGAATCCGCGTAAGGACCACGAACCTAAGAAACAAGAAATTAGGATTCATAAGGAGGCATAAAGACAGCCGTTTTTCTTTCACTCTATTTGCGAGTGGAATAGGAAACGAAATGACTAGTAGTGGTACTTGGTACCCTCCGCCACGCACCGTTCTGTAGATTGCGGAGTATGTAGTAGATGTAGATACTCGACTGTCCTTGTGTGTCAGTACATGATATCTGCAAGGTCTTTGTTTAGCTGCCGTTTTTCCCTCGCGTTTGCACTTAACAACCACTTCACCGACATTCGACTTGGACAGCTTTAGAAGGGATGAACTTCCCGTGATGGACTCGTTACGCAACTGACATCCAATGATTATGCACTTTTGAAGTCAGTGTGCTATCCAGGCCGTTCAATAAGGCTGTTACTGCTTTCCTACCGACAACGTACTTCTCCTATCCATCATCCATATTGGCAATTCTGCCTCTAGTGACACCTAGTGGTAAAGTGAGCATTACAAACGGCTGACCGGATCCTTTTAATCAGTGAAGTATGTTGTTTTTGTTGTTGTGGTCTTCAGTCTAGAGACTGATTTGATGCAGCTCTCCATGCTACTCTATCCTGTGCAAGCTTCTTCATCTCCCAGTATTTACTGCAACCTACATTCTTCTGAATCTGCATAGTGTTTTTATCTCTTTGTCTCCCTCTACGATTTTTACCCTCCACGCTGCCCTCCAGTACTAAACTGGTGATCCCTTGATGCCTCAGAACACGTCCTACCAACCGATCCCTTCTTCTAGTCAAGGTGTGACACAAATTTCTCTTCTCCCTAATTCTATTCAATACCTCCTCATTAGATATGTGATCTACCCATCTAATCTTCAGCATTCTTCTGTAGCACCACGTTTCGAAAGCTTCTATTCTCTTCTTGTCCAAACTATTTATCGTCCACGTTTCACTTCCATATGTGCCCACACTCCTTACAAATACTTTCAGAAACGATTTCCTGACACTTAAATCTATACTCGATGTTAACAAATTTCTCTTCTTCAGAAACGCTTTCCTTGCCATTACCAGTCTACATTTTATATCCTCTCTACTTCGACTCCCCAAATAGTAAAACTCATTTACTACTTGAAGCGTCTCATTTCCTAATCCAATTCCCGCTGCATCATCAGTTTTAATTCGACTACATTTGACTATCCTAGTTTCGCTTTTGTTGCTGTTCATCTTATATCCTCCTTTCAAGACACTGTCCATTTCGTTCAGCTGCTCTTCTAGGTCCTTTGTTGTCTCTGACAGAATTAGAATTTCATCGGCGAACCTCAAAGTTTTTATTTCTTGTCCATTGATATTAATTCCTACTCCGAATTTTTCTTTTGTTTCCTTTATTGCTAGGTCAATATTCAGATTGAATGACCCCATCTCACTCCATTCCCAACCACTGCTTCCCTTTCATGCCCCAGTATAATCTGGGTAATTCGCGCGATGTGAGTTGTGCTGCCCTCAAGAGATATACATAGTCTCTAACTTTAATACTTAACACTTATTGTATTATACGTTTACCGCAGGATTATACTGGGTGGTTATAATTGAAGTGCAGCTATTCACACAGGTCCGGTACGGGCTGAAATTATCGTATGGCAGCAAAACTTGGCAGATATTCTAATGCGTTAATGCTCAAAAACTTAGTTCAAATTTTGGCCACCAGGTGCAAATTTGGCGTCGCGGATGCAAGACATACGTATAAAAATGTTTCCATATGTAATGGAGTGGGAACAGGACGTGGGCAGAAAAGGTTACACAAGTAAGCAAGGCATAAGTTGATTTCATTAACCGCCGCTTACGAAATTTGTCCAGTACGACCTCGAAGACGTCGACGAGATGCTGCATCTGTAAAACGACGTGATCGACATAAGTCGCTGTAGTTCGGGTGCAGCCTGAGCAACATGATTCTGTATACCGGCCATCAGTTCAGGTAGAGAACGACGCGTTGTGTTAGATACCCCAGAGCCAAAAGTCACATGGATTCAGGTTAGGTGATCTTGCACGCCATGCGCCTGGAAAACCTCTGGAGATAACACATTCGTGGAAAGTTGCATTAAGCAGATCTTCCACAGTCGTGCGATATGGCATGTTACCCCCATCTTGTATGAAAATAGCGGTTGCGCTCTTCCAAAGCAGGAATCACGTGATGCACAAGGAGATGTCGATAATGTGCAGACGCCACGGTACATCTGACAAGTTCTCTGGGTGTATTCTATTCAAAGAAGAACGGACCGAGAGTAAAGGTACTTGTGAATCCACACCACACGTCACATACTCTTCATGCATTACACGCAGTTTAACAGTGCCCCAAATTCGGCAGTACTGTATAGTCACTGCACCCTATAGTGCAAAATATGCCCCATCACTCCTCAGAATATTGCCCGACCACATATCATCAGTTTCGATCCATGCCAGAAACCGAAGATTTATTTATTTACTACAATTGTAAACAGAAACCGAAGTGCAAATTCAGTACTTTGGTGCGGATCATGAGGCTTCAGTTGCTGCACCGTCTGGATCGTGTACGGGTACCAGAGTAAAAGAGACCGCGAAACATTGCGTACTGTTGCCTATCGAATGGACAACTCTTGTTGCGCTGCACGACCACTGGCACGACCTGCGGCACGCGCTGCATGGTGACTCTGAAACTCCTTAATACACTCCTGGAAATGGAAAAAAGAACACACTGACACCGGTGTGTCAGACCCACCATACTTGCTCCGGACACTGCGAGAGGGCTGTACAAGCAATGATCACACGCACGGCACAGCGCACACACCAGGAACCGCGGTGTTGGCCGTCGAATGGCGCTAGCTGCGCAGCATTTGTGCACCGCCGCCGTCAGTGTCAGCCAGTTTGCCGTGGCATACGGAGCTCCATCGCAGTCTTTAACACTGGTAGCATGCCGCGACAGCGTGGACGTGAACCGTATGTGCAGTTGACGGACTTTGAGCGAGGGCGTATAGTGGGCGTGCGGGAGGCCGGGTGGACGTACCGCCGAATTGCTCAACACGTGGGGCGTGAGGTCTCCACAGTACATCGATGTTGTCGCCAGTGGTCGGCGGAAGGTGCACGTGCCCGTAGACCTGGGACCGGACCGCAGCGACGCACGGATGCACGCCAAGACCGTAGGATCCTACGCAGTGCCGTAGGGGACCGCACCGCCACTTCCCAGCAAATTAGGGACACAGTTGCTCCTGGAGTATCGGCGAGGACCATTCGCAACCGTCTCCATGAAGCTGGGCTACGGTCCCGCACACCGTTAGGCCGTCTTCCGCTCATGCCCCAACATCGTGCAGCCCGCCTCCAGTGGTGTCGCGACAGGCGTGAATGGAGGGACGAATGGAGACGTGTCGTCTTCAGCGATGAGAGTCGCTTCTGCCTTGGTGCCAATGGTGGTCGTATGCGTGTTTGGCGCCGTGCAGGTGAGCGCCACAATCAGGACTGCATACGACCGAGACACACAGGGCCAACACCCAGCATCATGGTGTGAGGAGCGATCTCCTACACTGGCCGTACACGTCTGGTGATCGTCGAGGGACACTGAATAGTGCAAGGTACATCCAAACCGTCAGCGAACCCATCGTTCTACCATTCCTAGACCGGCAAGGGAACTTGCGGTTCCAACAGGACACTGCACGTCCGCATGTATCCCGTGCCACCCAACGTGCTCTAGAAGGTGTAAGTCAACTACCCTGGCCAGCAAGATCTCCGGATCTGTCCCTCATTGAGCATGTTTGGGACTGGATGAAGCGTCGTCTCACGCGGTCTGCACGTCCAGCACGAACGCTGGTCCAACTGAGGCGCCAGGTGGAAATGGCATGGCAAGCCGTTCCACAGGACTACATCCAGCATCTCTACGATCGTCTCCATGGGAGAATAGCAGCCTGCATTGCTGAGAAAGGTGGATATACACTGTACTAGTGCCGACATTGTGCATGCTCTGTTGCCTGTGTCTATGTGCCTGTGGTTCTGTCAGTGTAATCATCTGATGTATCTGACCCCAGGAATGTGTCAATAAAGTTTCCCCTTCCTGGGACAATGAATTCACAGTGTTCTTATTTCAATTTCCAGGAGTGTATGATTTCACTTAGACTGGAACAACTGAGCAGGTGAAACTTCTTTATTTGATTGTGAAACTGCTGACTGAAATTGAATGCAAGTGGACCTTCTTAAACTGCTCAGTGAAAATGGTGTACTGTCTCTCTACTTGTTTTTATCAGTTCAACACACAGAGCGAGGTGGCGCAGTGGTTAGCACATTGGACTCGGATTCGGGAGGACGACGGTTCAATCCCGCGTCCGGCCATCCTGATTTAGGTTTTCCGTGATTTCCCTAGATCACTTCAGGCAAATGCCGGGATGGTTCCTTTGAAAGGGCACGGCCGATTTCCTTCCCCGTCCTTCCCTAACGCGAGCTTGTTCTCCGTCTCTAATGACCTCCTTGTCGACGGGACGTTAAGCACTAATCTCCTCCTCCTCTCAGTTCAACACTGACGTACAGAATTTGTCCTGACAAACTTTTCCTATTCATTAATTACCCACAACATTCAGGGATAACGCGATCTGACTGCTTTGAATTAAACTCATATGGTTGAAATGGCTCTGAAGACTATGGGACTTAACTTCTGAGGTCATCAGTCCCCTAGAACTTAAACCTAACTAACCTAAGGGCACCACACACATCGTTGCCAGAGGCAGGAATCGAACCTGCGACCGTAGCGGTCGACCGGTTCCAGACTGTAGCGCCTAGAACCGCTCGCCCACCTCGGCAGGCTAAAATTAACTGAAAACAATGGCCCCGAATTAGAAGTAATCTTAACAATAACCCATTTCATACGTCACTTACCTCACAGAAAATTTTCATTACACGAACTACAGCAAGACAGCAAGCACCAATCCAGCCAGCTAAATAAAAGACTGTAAGTACTGTAGGCTCTAACTACTAATAGGCATGTGGTTAGCAAAGGAAAGATTTTGTTGCACAGCAAACAATGTATTCGGCAGATTTTACCTTCATCATGTGACAACCAGTTCGAAAATTATATAATCGTCCGTGACATCCAGTTCCAAAAATCGTACAATCGTCAACAATATTACATTTCCATGACGGACACAGGTCCAGATCGTCCGCTTGCGCTAACACTCCAGACCTCTAACCTCCATCATAGCTAACTATAAACTTCCAACCTCCATCACTGCTGGCTATTCTTTCCTAACTTCCATCACTGCTGACTATTAACTTCCAACTGCCATCACTGCTGGCTATTCACATCTAACTGCGAATCTGACAAGCCACACAGAGTCTAAAAATGGCTCTGAGCACTATGGGACTTAACTTCTGAGGTCATCAGTCCCATAGAACTTAGAACTACTTAAACCTAACTAACCTAAGGACATCACACACATACATGACCGAGGCAGGATTCGAACCTGCGACCGTAGCGCCTAGAACCGCTCGGCCACCCTGGCCGGCTCACACAGAGTCTCTTACATAGGGCACACAGCGCTGTCAGAGTTATTAATGCAGACTTACAAACACATAAACAGCAACCTCGTCAATAACTTCCACCGGGATAGGACCTCTACCTCTTCCAGGTGCGACACATATTTCATTATCATCTTCTTTAAGCTAGTTAATGACATCAGGCCTCTCCTCAGCCTTTGCTCTCTCAATGCAGCACTGTAATTGCTGCCGACCACATAAAACAGTTTCACTAACAGGGCAAGGTCTCTTTTCTCGATAGCCATACTGTTCAGTACCGTTATGGCAGTGTACAGCGTCTTAGTTGCACCTGGTGGCCACAGTTGGAACTACTTTTTTCCAGCGTAAATTGGATTTGCATTAATGCAATAGCGTATCTACAAATTTTCGCTGCCCTAGGATAATTGTAGCCCACACTGTACCTCCGTGGGTAGCTGCACTTTAATTATAACCAACCAGCACCTCTTAATGAGTAGGTTACGTCATAATTCTACGTTTTTAAATTTGGGGTCATATATATATATATATATATATATATATATATATATATATATATATATATATATAATGAAAAACAAATACGGGGTGTATGGTGTATATAAAGTCCGGGAACACTTACAATTATTTATTGCACAAGAACTAAACATTGTACAAATGTCATAGATATTGCATTTTGAAGAGAAACTCTGAAAGTTTATTTACAAACATTTGATTTGGGAACCATGAGTTACCTGGCAGACGTCAATACGGTAATCGAATACTTTCCATACCCGTCCGAGCATGGCATCGTCGACTTTGGCTGTCGCTTCCCGTGTTCTCTCCCGGAGCTCTGCTGCAGCACGTGGCAGAGACGGTACATACACCATATATTTAACGTGAACCCACAGAAAAAAGTCACACGGAGTGAGATCTGGTGATCGGAGAGGACATTACATGAAACAGCTGTCCCGTTCCGTATCACGGCCGCCATGTTTGTGACTACCGCTGACTATCGGCAAATTACCAAACTACGCTGTGGCGCTATACATGAAAAAAAAAAAACTCTCAGGGTTTCTCTTCAGAATGACATATGTGTGATATCTGTGCAATGTTTGGTTCTTGTGCATTAAATAATTGAAGGTGTTCCCAGACTTTATGTACAAATGGTTCAAATGGCTCTAAGGACTATCTGAGGTCATCGGTCCCCTAGACTTAGAGCTACTTAAACCTAACTAACCTAAGGACATGACACAAACTTCCATGCCAGAGGCAGGATTCGAATCTGCGACCGTAGCAGCAGCGCGGTTCCGGAGTGATGCGCCTAGAACCTCTCGGCCACTTTACGTTGTCCTACGACGGTATTAGACAGGCAAGCCGCAACTGGTACTGGGTTCCGGGATAGCTGTTTAGTAACACAGATACCACGAATGGTGTAGAATGGTTCTTTAGAAGAAACCAGAGTCGTGCGCTTGGAGAGAAGGAAGGACGAAAAACTCGAGTCTCGTCGACGATGAGAGCGTTAGAGTCGAAGCTGGGGCTTTCACAGGACATGGCACTGCGGAATGGTTCCAAGGGAACCATTCCGCAGTGCTCCTTAACCTAAATACGAAAGGAAATGGTTAGAGGTGGACTTGGACATCTGCGAGTCCAGCTGACTTATTCCTTGCCTCGTCCTTCGCGCTGTCATGGCGTCTCGAGATATATCGAGCGCGTTCTTGGCCCGAATCCGCATTCTTGTAGCTGTGTGCTGCGCGCTAATCTAATTACGAATACCACTAGTTTGAGAAGGAAACGTTTATCGCTGGACTTGGACCAATTCTCGCTACTACTGCACTTCTACAATAGTCTTAAATAAGATAGCCACCGTCGCTTTGATACGCGAGACAATGTTAGACTAGTCACAGTTGTTGGATCAATAACAAAAATCTATAACAATCAAACTGCACTCAAAAAGAGTCCAATATTTGACAGTTGGACTGGAAAACATACACTACTGTCATTCAACTGTTCTTGCAACCTTTGAGGGAATTCCCTTAAAACAAAACAGGATAGCAATTCAAAGAATCACACTACGGGAGACTGGGTGGCAACGAATTAATATCGGAGGAAACACAAAACTGTATTTTCCTAAGATCCAACAGCGTTTAAACTACCAATAGCACTGCTCTTTACAGCTGTGTTAACAGGTCATGGAAAACTGAAAGATTTTTACTATGGGACTTCAAAAAGTAAGGTTTTCTTTGTTATGGCAGGCCAAGTACCTTTTACTAAAGGCTGCATTACACTTTTCATTACACAGATACATGATATAACACAGATTTATGACACTAGTTTTCAACATAGTCCAGCAAATCATTGTTGTAAACAACGGTCGGAACGTTCTTGTAAATTTTTAATTTCTCGATAACAGAAATCAGCTTCTTGGCCACGGACACATTGGCTATGTGAACATTTTCATTGCTGGAAAATTTGGAAAGGGTCTTGATATTATACGCTAGGCTTCGTTTAAGAAGGGATTCCTTTAAGTACAGGGGATGAAAGGTTTATTGAAAATTTGTTGCTATTAAGGCAATTTTGAAACTAGAACTACGAAAACTGGTGTTTGGTTACTCAGTCAGAAATAAAAAATAAGATTATTTGAATAAAAATGTAGATAGCACGAGAGTAGTATATATTTCGTTTGGTGATGGGTTTCTGTCTGTTATCAGACTATCATCAGATCGTTTATTTCTCTGTAAACAAGAGTATTACATATTTTAAGTGCTCGAGGAATGAATACAGTCACAGAAGTAAAATAACAGAAAATAAACGAAATGACTGTTATACCCTTGGTGATCTAAAAAAAAAAAAAAACCAGAAACCTTGTCTAAATTTTTGGAAATTCAACCCGTAAGGGGGTGAAATAGTGGGTAAAAGTTTTTTTCAAAGTAAATCATTATTAAAGAACTACTAAAACGCTTTTCAAGCTACATCTACGAAAATTTGTATTTGGCTTATTCGTGAGAAAATTCAAC
Organism: Schistocerca gregaria; assembly: GCF_023897955.1. Lineage (NCBI taxonomy): Eukaryota > Metazoa > Arthropoda > Insecta > Orthoptera > Acrididae > Schistocerca > Schistocerca gregaria. The sequence goes on from NC_064927.1 coordinate 282,528,683, forward strand.
CTCTTGGTGGGTGGAACAAGGGATGAAAATTTTTAAAAAAATATTTAGTTATCTTAAAACATGTTAATGTTCAATCAACGAAAAGGGGTACTTAACTTCTCGATTGGAAGTGACGGTACATGTTACGAGATAAAAGTGTTATGGAAATATCACCGTAACTCAAAAGTTAGGATTAACAAGAAGATCCGGCTACCAGAACTGCTTCTTGGTCACAAATAAATTGGTGAAAACATTCGGAAAATACCGTGCTTCTGAGGGCTCAATAAGTGTGAAAAGTTTAGAATGTGCTGCAATTTGTGAACTAAATCAAAGGACGATATTTAACTCTCACCTTTGTCAGAATTGCTTAGAAAAAGAAATGGTTCTTTAATACATTAATTTTTCAGTAGTTCTGATGAACGTTTAGAACATTATTTTTGTTGTAATTGTTACGGGAACGCGAGAGAAGTAGCGGGCGATAAGCTAGTGTAGATATAAATTTGATATTTAAGTAAACTGTTAAGTCTTGATATAATTTAATTTTACGTTTGAAAAGTAAGGCGTCTTAACCCAATGAGTTTATTATCTTTTTTAATGTAAAGTTCTACGATAAGTTATCCTTCAAACATGTAATGAAACATTTTAAATAAATTAACTGGGAATACAAAAAAATCAAAACGGAAGTTTCTAAGGAGATAAATGCGATCTATTTAATTTAATCGCTCAAGTCCGTCTCTTACGTCAGCACTACCTCCATATAGCTAATAGCTGGATCATCTTTGGTATTACAAATTATGCATATGAATGGACTGGCAAACTCGCGTAGGGAAAAGCTTTGTTGTCTTCTTGCAATCTTCCTTCTAGTGAAAGAAATAATTTTGAGCACTAGCACTGGAGCACTAATTCCCGGATTCAGCAACCAGTAACACTCTAGAACATCGTCATAGGCAAGTTGTTGAAAGTCAAAAACAAATAAATAAAGATGGGCTCCGAGCTACCTTTCACACCAAGGAAGGCTGGAGATTCGCACCTCTATTTCGCGGGGTCCATGTAAGTTATAAATATGTGGGTGAAATAATAGAAGCAGACTCTTTATGCAAAGATGCTATCTTAGCATGGGCAAGGAAATAGTGCTTTTTCAGTTAATACAAAATCTGTGCCAGTATAAAAAGAAATCTATTTCCCTAAATGCGAAATTCTGGCACTACAACACTGTCATTAGACCAAAATACCCTTATATTTCAGAATGTATTTTGTTGCATACAGTTAAAAAAGATTAGGTTTTTTAGAAAAAAAGAGGAAAACCTGATGAGAGTATGAGAATGGGAAATGGAAAATTAAGGAATAAAAAAGAAGTCTGTGGAAGAATAGTACGAATGTTAGGCACAATAAGGAACAATTGCATTCAGATACCTAACACAGCTGGACGAAAAGAAAGACGATAAAATTTTGTATTTCTTTTTGAGGAACTCAAAAATGTCAATGATGTGAATCAAACAAGTGAAAGCAGACCTGGCGAAAATGGAAATACTGGAGGAATAAATAGGAGGTAGAGAAAAGTTCAGAGCGAAAGTAAAGAGTTACAATGGCTTCCAGGAGAAAAAGGAAAAGCGCAATATGGACAGAAACAAAAAGAGGAAAGCACAGGGAAAGAATGCAAATTAATGGAAAGATAGAAAGGAGAAGAAAAGGAAGTTATTACACGTGGATTATTAATTGTGGACCTCAGTAGGCCAAACCAATTAGAAAAAAAAAACAAAAAAAAGCTGTTATAATTCAGCAGATTATTTCTACCTTGATTCTTTCGTTTCAATGCGCAGAATAACCTGAAACGCTATTGGCGGCGCGGGTGAGACCTGTGGGGTGACTAACGGGATGGGGAAAGCAATTCGCCGCGAGCGGAGACGGCAGCTGAGTCAGACCCCATACACGCGACGCAGCGCTGAGCTGGCGGGTCCGTTCCTTGCGTGGGATCTCCGCGCCGCGCCGCTGTTCCCGCAACTCGCGCCAGATGGCGGCCTTGGCTCCACTTGGCGAAGGAGGAGGTGTGGCACGTCTGTCAGCGGCTATTATTGCACAGACAGGTCACGCGGTCGTCTGGCAAGCCCAGAGCAGGCGTCCAAGTGAGGTAGCCGCGCCGACTGCTGTTGCATGTAGCGTAATTGGGGAATTTCTGCCCCCGAGACACAAAGAGATTGAGATCGCCGCCGTGGACCGAACCGGAAACGGGTGCACAGTGCCGTGAGGACGGGAGACCTGAGTAGAGGTGAGATTCAGCCACCTCATAGAAATCATGCGGAAGCGAAGTACACTCATGCTCATAAATTAAGGATAATTGCAGAACTGGCTCTAATAGCATAGCACATAGGGAACACACAGACACAGATCCTTAAGTCCACGGTATTGGTGATAAGTTGAGAAAACCGTCCCGAAACACATATGTTACAAAACGTCACTGTTTCCTGCGCATGTACCCTGACACCAATATAGGATATGATTACCATGCACACGTGCACAGGCCGCACAACAGATTGGCATGTTCTGGATTAGGTGGTCGAACAGCTGCTGGGGTATAGCCTCCCATTCTTGCACCAGTGCCTGTCGGAGCTCCTGAAGTGTCGTAGGGGTTTGAATATGAGCAGCGATACGTCGACCGAGAGCATCCCACACGTGCTCGATGGGGTTTAGAACAGGCAGGCCACTCCATTCGCCTGATATCTTCTGTTCCACGATACTCCTCCACGATGGCAGCTCGTTGGGGCCATGCTTTATCATCCATCAGGAGGAAGTTCAAATGGCTCTGAGCATTATGGCACTCAACATCTGAGGTGATCAGTTCCCTAGAACTTAGAACTACTTAATCCTAACCAACCTATGGACATCACACACATCCATGTCCGAGGCAGGATTCGAATCTACGACTGTAGCGGTCACGCAGTTTCAAACTGAAGCGCCTAGAACCGCACGGCCACACTGGCTGGCTCAGGAGGAAGGTGGGACTCCTGAAAAGGCGGACATACTGGTGCAATATGACGTCCCGATACACCTGACCTGTTACAGTTCCTCTGTCAGAGACATGCAGGGGTGTACGTGCACCAATCATAACCCCACCCCACACCATCAAACCACGACTTCCATAGAGGCCCCCTTCAAGGACATTAAGAGGTTGGTATCTGGTTCCTGGTTCACGCCAGATGAAAACCCGGCGAGAATCACTGTTCAGACTATACCTGAACGTCCGTGAACATAACCTGGGACCACTGTTCCAATGACCACTTACTGTGTCCTTGACACCAGGCTTTACGGGCTCTCCAGTGACCAGGGGTCAGTGGGTCAGTGGAATGCACCTTGCAGGTCTCTGGGCGAATAAACCATGGTGGTCCAGTCGTCTGTAGACTGTGTGTCTGGAACACAACTGTTGCAGTGGCTGCGGTAAGGTCCCGAGCAAGGCTACCTGCAGTACTCCGTGGCCGTCTGCGGGCACTGATGGTGAGATATCGGCCTTCTTGTAGTGTTGTACACTGTGGAGGTCCCGTACTATAGCGCCTGGACACGTTTCCTGTCTGATGGAATCGTTGCCCTATTCTTGAGATCACACGGAGGGTCCGTGCTATGACTTGCTGTATTTGCCCAGCCTCCAGTCGCCCTAGTATTCTATCCCTCATAACGTCATCAAAGCAATTTCTTTGAGCCATTTTCAACACGCAGTCACCATTAGCACGTCTGAAAACGTCTGCCCACTTAGTCTCTGCACCTTACTCTGATATGCACCAACACACATCTGCGTATGTGGGACTGCTGCCAGCGCCAACGTGCGACGACCGCAGGTCAAAAGCACCGCATGGACATACTCCAAGGTGATTTAAAACCGCAAACCGCCCACCAGAGCGTTGTTTCAACACGTATCTGCATTATTCTTTATGAGCATGAGTGTAATATCAGTTGGCAACATAGGGAAACAAGTTGTTTGTCACCTGCGTAGCGGCTGATGCTAAACGACAGACATGGTAGTTTACCCACATAGCAAGCGTAGTACATGTTACGAGCCTGTGCTGTCACGAACCCGGCAGTGCTCTAGCTACTTGTTCCGGAAACGCACACTATCTGAACGATCGTCCGAACACCCTGTTGTAAGCGGAATTGACCACTAGATGTCACAGCCCTCTATAAAAGCGACTGTAACAGCAGAATGGATCAGTCAAGAGAGCCTGAGGAACAAATCTATCCGACGCACCTCAGCTCTACTAAAGCTCTCGCAAGAAACCTTGTAGACATGGCAACCACAGCTATTAGTGATCTCCTTGGGGATTAAGAAGCCGCTTCAGCTGTGTTTAATCTTTTTATCATCAGATCACAACCGGTATCGTGGCACTGAAAACCTCATCCTCTGGTGACATGTAACTAAGTCAGAAGATCTAAGTAGCCCAGAACATGGACCCAAACATTCGCTGACAGACCACGCTAATAAACCGGTATATGGTGCTCATCAGATTTTTTGATTCACTGACTTATCGCCATTTACCGGTTTAGGAGGTTGGTCTGACATCGAGTGTTGGGCTCCATGTTCCGAGTTACTTAGCTCTTCTGACTTAGTTGCATGTCACCTGAGGATGTGCTTCTCATTGTCACAGAACCGGTTGTGATCTGTTAATAAAAAGATTAAATTCTGCTGAAGCGGCTTCTTAATCCCTAAGGTCTACTACAGCTGCCCAATACGATTCTTGGTGATGTGACTGTGAAGTAGAAACGCGAATAAATAAACATACTCTACAAACCAATGTGAAATGCACGGCAGAGAGTGATTAGCGCCGTGCCACATGTTAGCCTTTCATCGGTTTCTAATCGCGTATGAAGGGCGAAAGAATGGTTAAATGCAACTATACGAGCTGTAATTTGTCTCATCTTCTTGAAACTTCGGAATAATTTGCGTCTTTTACCAAGAGTCTATTGCTTTACCGAGCGAGGTGGCGCAGTGGTTAGCATACTGGACTCGCATTCGGGAGGACGACGGTTCAATCCCGCGTCCGGCCATCCTGATTTAGGCTTTCCGTTATTTCCCTAAATCGCTCCAGGCAAATGCCGGGATGGTTCCTTTCAAAGGACACGGCCGACTTCCTTCCCCATCCGTCCCTAATCAGATGAGACCGATGACCTCGCTGTTTGGTCTCCTTCCCCAAAACCAACCAATCTATTGCTTTGAAGATTTTTAAAACATTTCCAATACCTTCTTCTGTGAATCAAAGAAAGCTGTGACTATTTTTGTTGTCCTTTGTACTCGTTCAATATTTCCTGTTAGTCCTCTTTGGTTTTCGTCCCACATTTAAGCAACAATCTAGGATGGGATGCACAAGTGTTTCATCAGCGGTCTCCTTGGTAGAGTGACTGCATTTTCTTAGCATCCAACCGCTGAAAGACAGTTTATCATTTATCTTCCTGGGACTGAGCCGACAAATTGTCACACCTAATTGCTTCTATGAATTGATAGATTCCAGTTATTAACCGATATGTAAATTCTGTAGAAAATTTACATTTCTGAAAAAAGTAAAGCAAGTATTAATTGTCGTAACATTTTGAAATCTTATCTTACGTGGCTGAAAATGCAGCTTTATTGAGACAGCAATTCATTTCGCACCCTCGAAACGTCTGAGGTTGTTATTAATATTGTCTTGATAGTCACTGATATGCAGCATCAACTGCAAGTGTCCCAGCCCACTTCGCTGGTGTACGCCTGAAGTTACTTCTGTGCCAGTCTCTGCCTCTCTAGCCTTCGTCTTGCGTACCAAGAACACAGTCACAAAAATCGCTTGATGCTCCATGCGGTTGTACTTTCGATAACAAACGTTTGCGTGGCAGCGCTAAGAGAACATCCTCTGACGTAAATACACGATCTTGACGAAATTCGGCGGGTATGCAGAGGGAGCAACATAATGCAATACATATTCTTTTGTTTCTGTCTAGTTTCTCTTTTAAGGGGCAAACGCACTCCAAAAGAGAATTTGGCTTATTAGATTTACAGGGAATATCTACGAAACGATGGCACATAAAAAAGTTTTTCATGTAAAAGTTGACATATAATTAAAGTTCTTGAAAACTGTGTAATCACGTTCTGTAACAATTTGAAATTTCGCGAAGTACCCCCGCCACTATTAATTAATTCTGAAAAATGAAGCCGGCCGCGGTGGTCTCGCGGTTAAGGCGCTCAGTCCGGAACCGCGCGACTGCTACGGTCGCAGGTTCGAATCCTGCCTCGGGCATGGATGTGTGTGATGTCCTTAGGTTAGTTAGGTTTAAGTAGTTCTAAGTTCTAGGAGACTGATGACCAAAGATGTTAAATCCCATAGTGCTCAGAGCCATTTGAAACATTTTTTGAAAAATGAAACTTTTGTTACAAAACAAATTAAATAAGTTTTCAAGCCATTTCGTCTGTAATAGAGCTGATTTATGAAATAGCATTTTTGGAAAATCAGCTCTGTACAATGTGATTGTCTAAGTGTTTTCAACTAATCTAATTACAATACCTAAACATTCACTATTATTCTAATTATCTATTTTACTTATATTTGTGTTACTTTTTAAAAGGTTATTTTACGTTTAAGATTCATATTTTTTTGTATGTTAGTTTACCGTTTTAAATACATATATTTTGTTAATTGAAAAAATAAGTAACTCGTTTTTATGATACAAAATCATTATAACAATGGTAATCTAAAAAGACATAATTAGAAGATTATTTTTTTTACTCCATGAACATAAACTGACCGAAATTTCTTCACATAATATGCTTGATGGAGAACACAACGTAAAACAAAATTCAACGGCATCTCAAATCGTCGCGGATGATCCTCTAAATATCCTGATTTGTACCAGGCGCATTTCAGTACATTCAGAAACCTTGACTTTGAGAATTGATTATGTAATAGTAACTGCCGATTGATTATATTATTTCTCAAGTGGAAACTGATGTCCTAATCATTAAACAGAACTAGATCTGAAAATCATCTCACAAAGTTCTTCCAACATCGAAAGCCTTATACATCTCGTGGTTCTACTTGCGCCGTAGAGCCTTCTGGGATTACCCGATGAAAGAGTTCCTTGTCCTCAGGTACAATGCTACAACGGTTCCTTCACATTGACCACTCCAAGAATCTAACGATAATACAGATTTTTACCCATCACTGGGGAGGGAAACATCTTCCAAATATCTTTTGACCTGGCCAGACGTTGTTTGCCAGATTTCGATTCTGTCGCAAGGATATTTGGGTCTTCAAAAAGGGATTCTCGAATTCTTGGTCCGAAGTCACCACTAGTTTTATTTTTTTAACTATGAAAAGGGGGTTGGTCAGAGTGAAAAAACCGTTTTGACAATCGTGTCTGAGGACAAGGAACTTGTTCACTTGGTGATCCTAAAGGGCTCGCCATGGGAGTACATGGATTTCGATGCTGGGAGAGCTTTGTGAGTTGATTTTCATATCTAATTCTGTTTAATGATTATTATATCAGTCTCCAGTACATAATAAATTCTCTTCGACAAGGTTTTCCAGTGTACTGAAATACGCCTGGCACAAATCAGGATATTTAGAGGATCACCCGCGACATTTTGAAATCCTGTTGAATTTTGTTTTATGTTGTGTTCTCCATTATGTATATTATGTTAAGAAATTTCGTTCTTTTTATGTGCATAGTATACAAAAAGGTACCGTTTAAGCATTTATTCACAGATTATCATTATTGTAATGGTTTTGTAGCATAAAAATGAGTTACTTATTATTTTCAATTAACAAAATACACGTAAGTGAAACGGCAAATTAAATACAAAAAAAACTAATTTAAAACGTAAAATACCAATTTCTACCATAAAAGAAAAATAAATGAAATAAATAATTAAAATAATAATAAATGTTTAGCTATTTTAATTAGGTGTGTTGAATAATACTGCGACAGCGCATTGTGTGCAGCTTATTTTCCAAAAAATGGTGTTTCAGAAACCAGTTTTCTTATAGACGGATGTATGTAGGTTGAAAGCTTCTCTAATTTAAGCTACAAAAAAGATTTAATTTTTCAGAATTAATTGACGGTGGTGGGGTACTTTGCAAAATTTAAATTTATTACAAAAATTTATTATACCGTTTTCAAGAACGTTATTTCCGTATCAAGTTTCATATGAAAAACATTTTTATACATCATCGTTTCGAAAATATCCTTCTAACTTAATATGTCGAATTACCTTTTGGAGTGTGTTTTGACCCCCTGGACACAAAAAATACGGTTTTCAATACTTTGCCGTGCTCTACACTCCCGTCGATTTCTATCAACGTCGTTAATTTACACTTGGGAATGTTCACATGAGAGTCAAATGCTTTTCCGTGGTCAAGAAACAGTGTATCTACCTGACTGCTTTGAGCCGTGAGCTTTTCCTGTGTCGTCAGGGTGGTAGATGTGAACAGAGGTGATCAGCTCCGCATTAGACATACGCCCACAATCGTGGAAACACCGCTAGTGATGCAAGCTTGAATACAAATGCAGATGCTAGTCTAGTCTTGCAGGTCGCGCTGTTGTGTTTGACCACGAATGACACATATGCAGTGACCTCTATACCTTGCAAGGATCTGTAGTGGTAAATGGAAATGCCACGTGGTTAGGGTCTCCCGTCGGGTAGACCGTTCGCCTGGTGCAAGTCTTTCGAGTTGGCGCCACTTCGGCGACTCGCGTGTCGATGCGGATGAAATGATGATTAGGACAACACAACACCCAGTCCCTGAGCGGAGAAAGTCTCCGACCCAGCCGGGAATCGAACCCGGGCCGTTACGTGTGACATTCCGCTGCGCTGACGACTCAGCTACCAGGGGCGGACATCTGTAGCGATCAGGACAGTATTCTGGGTAGCTGCGAGTGCATAATGCCAGAGCTAAGTGAATTCGAACACAGACATTTTTTTTGGAGCTCGCACGCTGGGTGCTGCCGTAACCAAGGGAGTTGAAGTGTTTGGTATTTTAAGAGCCATTGTATCAAAGATTTATGCCGCGTACAGGGAGATCGGAGGAACACCATCCGCTGAGTCACATCGCGGACGAAAGTGTTGAGTGATCGTGACAGACGAGCATTGAAGAGGACTGTGTCGAGAAATTAGAGGACGACAGCAGAAGTGAATGTCGCCGTCGCGAACCCCGTCAGCAGCAAAATAACACAAAGGCGGCTTCGTAAACTGAGGAATTGCAGGGTGAGTTGGAATTCCAAAACCACTCATAAGCTATGCAAATGCCCGTAACAGGAAAACGTGGTGCGGAAGGCATAAGACCTGGACTATGGAGCAACGGATGAGTCTCGTTTCACATGGTTTCCAACTATTGGCCGAGTTCACGTATGACGAGTGAAACATGACGAGGGTTCAGCAATGATTTGGTCAGCCATATAGTGATATTCCATAGGCCCACTGGTTACTCTGCAGCACTGCCAAGGATTATATAACCATATTCATCAGGTGCAGATGCAGGGGAATGGAGGATGAGGTACAACCAAGAGCTTCAGGAACTATACCAGCAGCCCAACACAGCAAGAAGTATCAAAACCAAACGAATGCAGTGGGCCCGCCATGTGGCCCGGATGGAGGATCACAGATGGCCTCGGAAGCTCCTGGATTTCACACCTACAGGAAACAGACCGCCAGGGAGACCCAAGAAGCGTTGCAAGGATGGACTCCATGAACATTTAAACCAAGTGTCAATAGATGTGGACGGATGGCGGATAGCAGCAATGGACAGTTTGTTTGTTTGTGGGAAGAGACCAACCAGCGAGGTCATCGGTCTCATCGGATTAGGGAAGGAAGTCGGCCGTGCCCTTTCAAAGGAACCATCCCAGCATTTGCCTGGAGCGATTTAGGGAAATCATGGAAAACCTAAATCAGGATGGCCGGACGCGGGATTGAAACGTCGTCCTCCCGAATGCGAGTCCAGTGTGCTACCACTGCGCCACCTCGCTCGGTGCAATGGACAGAATACAGTGGAGGAGGATGCGTGCTGTCCACTGGGCCTGATGACGTAGTAGTAGTAGTAGTATTCATCAGGTGCATCCCATGGCGACTTCTTTATTCCCCATTCGTAATGCTGTGTTCCAAGACGACAGCGCTTCTGTCCATACAGTCCGCCTCATCCAGGACTGGTTTCGTGAGCACGAAGATGAATTGTTGCAACCACAGCCACCAGGCGTCAATATTGTTGAGTCTGTGTTCTACTTTGGAGGGAGCACTGCATCAACGTTACCCGAAATTGCCACTGTTTTGCACCGAACGTGTGTTTACGGACGACTGGAATCTGTTTGTAACGCCAGTGCTTTTCTTATATTGTATTAGGCTTGGTAACGTGTTGTGTTTGTGTTGTTTCCGTATTTTAGTCCAATCCTTGTAGATTGTGACATCCTACCTGCTTTGTGCGATTGCGCTGTAGTACTAATTATTTTCATGTCCATGCATGTTGTCCGTACTCTAGAGGCCCTGTTCTGCATTCAGATCTTATTCCAGAAATATGAAGACATGAACTACAATGTCTATGCCTGTTTTATTGGCTATGAAAAGGTTTTTGACTGATTTCCGTATTACGACTATTAATCTACTCGAAATAATCTTGGCAACATGTGGACGGGCCAGCATGTTTGTGGACTGCACTGCAGAATTTGTGGTGGGAAGCCGTTACACATACTCCATACAGTCCTGATCTCTTCCCGCCCGCCCCCCCCCCCCCCCCCCCTGTTACACATATTCCACACAGTCCTAATCTCTTCCTGCCCCCCCCCCCCCCCGTTACACATATTCCATACAGTCCTGATCTCTTCCCGCCTCCCCCCTCCCCATTACACATATTCCATATAGTCCTGATCTCTTCCGTCCCCCCCCCCCCCCCCCCCAGTTACACATACTCCATCTCCATACAGTCCTGATCTCTCCCCCCCCCCCCCCCCCCCCCCTCCCCCGGTTACACATACTCCATACAGTCTTGATCTCTTACATACGTTGTGGAGTCCTGAAGAAAGATTTCGGGCGAAGAGGCGCAATGCATGGTTACAGTCATGGTTCCGAGGCAGCTGTAAACATTTTTGCACGAAGGTATTGACTGTCTTGTCTCACAATGATGAACAGATATTTACATTTTTGGCGATTTCTTTTGAAATAATGAACAATTTTTTCCATCTACTTTCCATATGACTGTGCTTTATAGAACCATTTGCTTTAAAGCTCTATGCAAAAACAGGTAACTTGATTGTGATTGCTACTGGTCGCATTGGCCATTCAGAAACAGCGAGGAAAATAGCAACACCCCAAAGAAGAATACAAACTTTTGTAGAAATGTGGAAGTGATTTCGGTTTACGACTGAATCCTTTTACATCATAACAATTGTTGACACTAATTTCTTGAGTACTACGATAGAAGGCAAAATAATGAATCAGGAATTCAGTCTCTTTCGCTGTCTTATCCTGTGTAGGTGTGGTTTTCCTGCTCTGGGTTGTTATGTGTAAACGTATGCAGTCTGATGAATGAAACGCTTGGCATTGCCGCCAGTGATGGTGGAAGCGTCAGAGGCGCTACGCGACCGCCATCGCACGACAGTTACCTGCACATCAAGATTTGTCCGCTAGATGGCACTGGCTACCTCTTCTGAGACAAGTGCAGCAATGAGCGCTGAATGAACAACCAGCGTAGTGTCGCCTCAAGACACTACTCTGGTTTTTCGTTCAGTGCACATTACTACAGTTTCTACTGAATAATAGCTCATGAAATATTAGTTATCCGTCGATGCCTGTTACTATACTGCAAGCCACAAATTCGTTGATTGTGGATCAACATAGGGAAATCTATACTCACCGGAATTAGTTTCACTCGTTGTTAGCTAGGTTTCAGCGTACATATCGCATTGAAACAAATAGCATGTTGGACATAACTCACTGCTTCACATTGAAAAGATGTGTTTCATTTTGGCTTCTTTCATACATCAGTAGGATTTGCTATTTTAGTACTGTTACTTTGCATGATATTTGTTGGCGTACCAGGAAAATGACTGCTAAACAATGACGGATTTATTGCCACACTTATCCTTCCTCGTTCGGTGTCGTCTGTATTCTACCTCATTTCTGAGCTAATATGCTTTAATATTACTGAAATTGACTTTCTTGACAAATGATGAGTTTTGACTGTTATTAAAAACGTGTAATACTTATTTGACATAGTTTTCCGTACTGTTTGTTCATACGAGCACTTGCTTCATGCCTCCAGCTTACTAGAGGGCTTAATATTTGTTATGCTTAACAACTGTTATGTGACTTGGCGTATTTATTTAACCTAACCTGATGTACTGGTTTATATATTTTAAACTGTTTTGAGGTGTTACAATTTGGTCTATTTGGGTTCCGTACCTCAGTTGGTAAAAACAGAAAACTCATAGGATCATTTTGTTGTCCATCTGTCTGGCTGTCTAACTGTTCAAAACCCATTTTCCTTAGGAATGGATAGATATATCAAGCTGAAATTTATGTCATATATTAAGGTCTATCATCTGTTGACAATGTAAAAAGTGAAGCTCCTAAGTCAATGAAGATAAAAGATACGGCCATTTATTTCACATAATTTGATATTTGCAGACTCAATTATCAAAACCTACAACGTACTTCTGGTTGACGCCAAGAAGCAAGGTTTCATACTACTAACAAATGAAAAAAATCATAAAAATTTTAAGCTGTACTGTCACAAGACATTTTTTTGTCATTTGTTATCAGATGGTCTGTCTGTCCATCTGTTAAGACCAGCTTTTCTCATGAACAGGTGGACATATCAAATTGAAATTTATGTCACGTCGGATTGAGGTCCGTTGGCGAGACGATAAACGTCAGTGCATCCAAAAGTACGGCAATTTATGTCACATACACTTAACAGCCAAGAGGGGATAATAGGAGTGGACGATTAAGAACGAAGTGATCGTATTAAAAAGGGTGTAAGACAAGGCTGTATCCTTTCGCCCCTAGTGTTCAATCTATACATCGAGAAAGCGATGATGGAAATAAAAGGAAGGTAGATGAGTGGAATTAAAATTCAAGGTGAAATGAGATCAGTGATACGATTCACTTATGACATTACTATCCTGAGTGAAGGTGAAGAAGAAATACATGATCTGCTGAACGGAATGAGCAGCCTAATGAGTATGCATTGAGAGTAAATCGAAGAAAGGCGAAGGTAATGAGAAGTAGTAGAATGAGAACAGCGAGAATCTTAACATCAGGATTGATGGTCATGAAGCAGATGAAATTAAGAAATTCTGGTGCCTAGGCAGTAAAATAACCAATGAAGAATGGAGCAAAGAGGACATCAAAAGCAGACTAGCACTGGCAAAAAGGGCATTCTTGCCCAAGAGAAGTCTACTAGTATCAAACATAGGCCTCAATTCGAGGAAGAAGTTTCTGAGAATGTACGTCTGGAGTAGAGCATTGTATGGCAGTGAAACATGGACTGCGGGAAAACTGGAACAGAAGAGAATCGAAGCATTTGAGATGTGGTGCTACAGACGAATGTTGAGAATTAGGTAAGGAATGAGGAGAGGAAAGGAATGTGTGGAAAGTACTGATAAGGAGAAGGGACAGGATAATAGGATCTCTGTTAAATTATGAGGGAATGACTTCCATGATATCAGAGGGAGCTGCACAGGGCAAAAACTATAGAGGAAGACAGAGATTAGAGTACATCCAGAAAATAATTGAGGACGTAGGTTGCAAGTGCTACTCTGAGACGAAAAGATTAGCACAGGAGAGGAATTTGTGGCGGGCCGCATCAAACCAGTCAGAAGACTGAAGAAAACAAAACACTTAAGAGCCAAAGTAACTGGTACACCTGCCTAATTTCGTGTAGGGCTACCGCGAGCAAGCAGAAGTGCCGCAGCACGACGTGGCATGGACTCAACTAACGTCTGGAGTAGTGTTGGAGGGAACTAACACTATGAATTCTGCAGGACTGTCCATAAATCCGTAAGAATATGAGGGTGTGGAGGTCTCTTCCGAAAAGCACGCTGCAAGGCATCTCAATGTTCATATCTGGGGAGTTTGGTGGCCAGCGGAAGTGTTTAAACTCAGAAGAGTGTTCGTGGAGCAAGTCTGTAGCAATTCTGGACGTGTGCGGTGTCACATTGTCATTCTGGAATTGTCCAAGTCCGTCGGAATGCACAATGGACATGAATAGATGCAGGTGCTCAGACAGAATGCTTACGTACGTGTCATCTGTCAGAGTCGTAGCTAGACGTGTCAGTGGTCCCGTATCACTCCAGCTGCAGACGCCTCACACCAATACAGAGTCTCCACCAGCTTGAACAGTCGCCTGCTAACATGCAGGGTTCATGGAGTCATAAGGTTACCTTCGTACCCATCCATTGGATACAATTTGAAACGAAATTCGGCCGACCACGCAACGTGTTTTCAGCCATCAACAGTCCAATGCAGGTGTTGGCGAGCCCAGGTTGGGCGTAATGCTTTGTATCGTGCAGTCATGAAGGGTACATGAATGGGCTTCGGCTCCGAAAGCCCGTATCGATGGTGTTTCGTTGAACGTCTCGCACGCTGACACTTGTTGATGGCCCAGCATTGAAATCTACAGCAATTTTCCTGAAGTTTGCACTTCTGTTTCTCTGAACGGCTCTCGTCATTGGATCCCTTCCTGCAGGATCTCTCTCCAGCCGCAGCAATGTCGGAGAATAGATGTTTTACCGGGTTCCTAATGTTCACGGTACACTTGTGAAATGATCGCACGGGAAAATCCCCACTTCATCGCTACCTCGGAGATGCTGTGTCCCATCGCTCGTGCTCCGACTGTAACAACACGTTCAAACTCACTTAAATCATGATAGCCTGCGATTGTAGCAGCAGTAACTGACCTGACAACTGCGCCAGACACTTGTTTTATTTAGTCGTTGCTGAGCGCAGCGCCGTATTCTGCTGTTTACATATATCTGTATTTGAATACGCATGGTCTGTATTTGAAGACGCATGCCTATACCAGTTTCTTTGGCACTTCAATGTATTTTGCTGTTAGGAAACTCACTCATCAAGACCTATAGTGTACTACCCGAAGGTCTAGACTGATAAAACTTGCTAAGAAATAAGGTTTCGCTGTATCTGTAAAGGAAAAATACGAACATTTTGAATTTGTAGTTATATCACATGCAAAAAGAAGGTCCGGCTGCCTGTTAATATCCCTTTTTCTCACGACTGTGTAGGCGGGTCGAGTTGCTCTTATGAAAGGAGGAGTCGTGAAACTGTCAATGGTGTCAGTGGGATGAGGACTTCAAAAACGGCGGTTCCTGTGGTGCTATTCCAGAGAACTAGGAAAGTCAGATGTGTGCCGGTAGCGCCGGCCGGGGTGGCCGAGCGGTTCTAGGTGCTACAGTCTGGAACCGCTTGACGCTACGGTCGCAGGTTCGAATCCTGCCTCGGGCATGGATGTGTGTGATGTCCTTATGTTAGTTAGGTTTAAGTAGTTCTAAGTTCTAGGGGACTGATGACCTCAGGAGTTAAGTCCCATAGTGCTCAGAGCCATTTGAACCATTTTGTGCCGGTACCGAATTCAGCGTCTCCCTTCTCTCATCATTCGACAACACAAACATGACAGCTGACTATTCACATTGTGGCCTCAGCACACAACTCTCATACTCCGCCATCTACTTCCGCTTTGCGTGGAGGAAGATCCTTTCTGAATAGGTGACTCAATTACTCTCCGGGGTTTTCCAGTTCCTCGATCCGTGCTGTGGCAGGAATAGGCAACTAGAACCGGCAGCCATGACACACTCTCATACCACATACTGCCTCTCTCGTGAATAATGCCATTGTTCCAAGTACGCAGGTTACTGCAGCCTACTAATGAATTGCTAGTCAGTCGACAGTTTGCCGGATGTTCCAGCTGACGTGTGCACGTTACATCGTCTTCTGTTAGCTGTAAGCGGCGGCCAACGTTAGCAGAGTAAGGCATTTTACAGTTAGACACTAGAGGCTAGTAGGCAGCTGCAGAAGGAAACTAATGACAGTTATAGCTAATTAGTTTCAGAAAATGGTGAACACAGGCGCCGGCGAAACGATGGCCGTCTTAAAGTACACTCGTCAATCCGAAGACCCGTATCATTTCCTGTGGGTAACTCTTTTATTTTGTTCAAGAAGTCAAACAGCTCTCTCGTTTATATGATTTTATGGTTTGGACATCCACAGCTTAGATACACGAAAATATAATTTTTTTAACTATAAAAGTCTTTTAAAAGCTTTTGGTAGCCGCATTAGCTGTTACTAGTTTCTTTATTACAGTATCATACAGAAACGGTTTTTCGGTTATTTAATCACATCCTCAGGTGTATGCTTGTAGCTAATTTAACACTGGTTCGTTAAAAATATACGGCTCCAACGTTGGATTGGCGTTCGAATTGTCAGAATTGCCAGAATCGGATGTTCCAAAATGAATTTTTGATGTTTCGTCTGGCAGCTTAAAATCACGTTTCACGTACCATAACGCAACATAAATCTGAATGTCATGCTCGATACAAGGTCACATGTCATCTCCTTTTCTTTATTAAGTTGCAAGGATATTGCTATAAACCATTACCAGAAAAATGCCAATTTCATCTTTATGTAATAATTTATTCTATACCTTACTATCAAGACCAAAGAGACGATCAAATTAGAACAAGATAAAACACGTTTTCTGATTACTTAGGGGACAGTGCTGTACCTAGGAACACACGATGTTTTTGGCCAGTACTCCAGTCTCAATCCAATGGCTCAAATGGCTCTGAGCACAATGGGACTTAACTTCTGAGGTCATCAGTCCGCTAGAACTTAGAACTACTTCATCCTAACTAACCTAAGGACATCACACACATCCATGTTCGAGACAGGATTCGAACCTGCGACCAGGCTGTAGCGCCTAGAACCGCTCGGCCACCGCGGCCGGCACTCCGGTCTAGCGACCGATTTTAGGATTACATGAAGAACGCGCAATGGAGGCCACCATTAGCAATTTCCGCCATTTTCTACAGTTTTTGTTATTATTACATATGAGGTTGTCTTGTATAGCATTTGTAAATATTCCGCTATCTACACAGTTAAGAATAATGTTGTATATTTAAGCTATTTGAACTATATCATGTATCTTCATATACAGAATTTAATGATGAGTAAAATGCTATATATTTTTAGAACTATTTATATCACACGTGGACAGTTAGGGCGTACTCTGTCGATCATGCACCATCTCGTATCTTGAAACAGAAGAAGGTCTGTTACCATGGAACATACGATACTAACAAATGCACTGAGTTTCTATAGTGCATCTGTCTTCAAAATTGAAAATTGTGTTGATTTACAGTAGCTTCTACTTTAAAATGTTTTAACTTGTAACTGGTTTTTGGTAATACTTCTGCTTACTTTGATTTCACTTACTGATTATTGGTGTGCAGTATACACTAGGTGATCAAAAGTGTCCGGACACCCCACAAAACATAAGTTTTTCATATTACTTGCATTCCGCTGCCACCTACAGCGAGGTACTCCATATCAGCGACCTCTGTAGTCATTAGACATCGTGAGAGAAAAGAATGGGACTCTCCGTGGAGCTCACGGACTTTGAACGTTGTCAGGTGACTGGGTGTCACTTGTGTCATACGTCTTTACACGAGATTTCCACACTTCTAATCATCACTAAGTCCACTGTTTCCGATGTGATAGTGAAGTGGATACGTGAAGGGACACGTACAGCAGAAAAGCGTATAGCCCGACCTCGTCTGTTGACTGACAGAGACCGCCGACAGTTGAAGAGGGTCGTCATGTGTAATAGGCAGACATCTATCCACACCATCACACAGGGATTCCAAATTGCATCAGGATCCACTGTAAGCACTGATAGGTAGGCGGGAGGTGAGAAAACTTGGGTTTCAAGATTGAACGGCTGTTCATAAGCCACACATCGCGCCGGTTAATGCCAAACGAAGCCTTGCTTGATGCAAGGAGCGTAAACATTGGACGATTGAACGGTGGAGAAACGTTGTGTGGAGTGGCCAATCACGGTACACAATGTGGCGATCCGATGGCAGGGTGTTTTGCGTGGCACTGTCACAGCTCGGGCCTACATTCATGTTTTAAGCACCTTCTTGCATCGCCGGCCGGTGTCGCCGAGCGGTTCTAGGCGCTTCAGTCCGGAACCGCGCGACCGCTACGGTCGCAGGTTCGAATCCTGCCTCGGGCATGGATGTGTGTGATGTCCTTAGGTTAGTTACGTTTAAGTAGTCTTAAGTCTAGGGGACTGATGACCTCAGATGTTAAGTCCCATAGTGCTCAGAGGCATTTTTGAACTTCCTTGCTTCCCACTGTTGAAGAGCAATTCGGGATGGCCTTTACATCTTTCAACACCGCCTGTTCAAATTGCACAGCCTGTGGCGGAGTGGGTACACGACAATAACATCTCTGTAATGGACTGGCCTGCACAGAGTCCTGCCCTGAATCCTATACGCCACCTTTCGGATTTTTTGGGACGCCGACTTCGTGCGAGGTCTTACCGACAGACACCGATATCTCTCCTCAGTGCAGCACTCCGTGAAGAATGTGCTGCCATTCCCCAAGAAACCTTCCACCAGCCTGCGAGAGTGGAAGCTGTCATCAAGGCTAAGGGTGGGCGAACACCATATTGAATTTCAGCGTTACCGATGGAGGGTGCCACGAACTTGTTAGCCACTTTCAGCCAGGTATCCGGATACTTTTGATCACTTAGTGTAGACATTACATACAGTACTGACAAGACGTTCTCGGCTGCAACGCTTTTAAAATTCAGTCGAATATTTTTTCCCAGGTACTTGAGCAGGTTGTGCCTTAGAACAGATTTCTGCATTTGGGAATACAATTTTTCGAAGTAATTTTTGTAATTTCAGAAGAAGACTGCAACACACCAAAAGTGTATGCCATCATTTAAAACTGGGCTAAGAAAACCGTATTAAACTTCTATTACAGAGGCGTACGCCAGACAACTGTATCACACTCACCCCTAATTCAAACATTCATAGTGCAACCGATCGTTGCTGTCACATTACTAAGATAGTGCTGGAAGTGTATCGTTCACCTTAGCCAGCCTTTCTTGCCGTGTTAATTCTCCATAAAGTACAACATGACTAGTAGTGCGTAAAGCAGGTGGTAGATTTCGTTTTATAGGTAAAATACTGGGGAAACGCAATCAATCTACAAAGGAGATTGCTTACAAATCACTATGCGACCGGCTCTAGAATATTGCTCAAGTGTTGGGACCCGTACCATATAGGATTGACAGGCGATACTGAACGTATAGAGAGAAGGGCAGCACGAATGGTCACAGGTCTGTTTAATCAGTGGGAGAGAGTCACAGAGATACTGAAGAATCTTTCCCGCGCTCCATACGTGAACGGACGACCGAGAAACCCTAATAACTGGTACAACGGGACATACCCTCTGCCATGCACCTCACCGCGGTTTGCAGAGTGTAGACGCAGGTGCAGATGTAGATGTAGATGTAGTCTGGACGTTACGCATTGTTAGACTCAACCGTGAGAAGACTGCTTGGTCAGATGCCGGAACGTGGACGCGGGGTGCATAGATACCGCGTTTCCGGCGCCTTCTTGGAAGAAGTACGGCGTCAACCCGAATGCCACATCATACAGTCACTGGCTGAGTATGTAACAGCTTCTCCGTAATTACTCGATGGTTTTCTGTGCCCCAAATCGTGTAGTTTTGCTCTTTCTTGAAGTCATTCAGCAAAAAGTGCGCCTCTTCAGTGAACATCATTTTCTTGGTGAAACTGTTGTTAGCTCCTTGTTTCGCAAGCACCGGGTGCGCAGATGCTTGGCGCTTTTAGTGATCGTTTTGCAACAGCTCTTGGGTCATTTAGAGTTTATAGGCCTAGAAGAGGTGGTGTCCTTTCATGATTCGTGGCATGGTCTTTCTGGACATACGCAGTAGCTGTAGACGTCGGACTCACAGTAACATTATCACTCACGATTTGTGTGTTTTCCACAGAAGGACTAACACGAGCGCCAGCCGTGGTGCCCGAGCGGTTCTAGGCGCTTCAGTCCGGAACCGCTCGACTGCTACGTTCGCAGGTTCGAATCCTGCCTCGGGCATGGATGTGTGTGATGTCCTTAGGTTAGTTAGGTTTAAGTAGTTCTAAGTTCTACGGGACTGATGACCTCAGATGTTAAGTCCCATAGTGCTCAGAGCCATTTGAACTAACAGGAGCACAGCCCGAGGATTTAAGATCTTCAACCGAATCGTTTTCTCAGACTTAACAAACACTCTGAGCACTGTCAAACCAAACAGTTTGCGAACAGTCTCTGCACAACATTCACCATCTTTATAATAAGTTTTCAACATGACAACACGTTGCCCCCTCCGTTACTAATCACAAGGAAGATAGATGAAAATCGTACCACGCTTAGGGCTGCGATCTTACTAGAACGGAAATGGTTCTCTTTTCAAAAGTTGTATTGTTAATGGCATACACTATACGTATCGTAATAATGACTTTAAGATTGGTCGTATTGGTATAGGGCACGAGGTCATTGTTAGAAGCAAATACGACGAACGGATGTGAGTTCTCCTACTGACTGCCAAAAATTAATTAAATTGTGGCAACAATTTAATAGCGCAGAGCTTAGAATGTACACTCCTGGAAATGGAAAAAAGAACACATTGACACCGGTGTGTCAGACCCACCATACTTGCTCCGGACACTGCGAGAGGGCTGCACAAGCAATGATCACACGCACGGCACAACGGACACACCAGGAACCGCGGTGTTGGCCGTCGAATGGCGCTAGCTGCGCAGCATTTGTGCACCGCCGCCGTCAGTGTCAGCCAGTTTGCCGTGGCATACGGAGCTCCATCGCAGTCTTTAACACTGGTAGCATGCCGCGACAGCGTGGACGTGAACCGTATGGGCAGTTGACGGACTTTGAGCGAGGGCGTATAGTGGGCATGCGGGAGGCCGGGTGGACGTACCGCCGAATTACTCAACACGTGCGGCGTGAGGTCTCCACAGTACATCGATGTTGTCGCCAGTGGTCGGCGGAAGGTGCACGTGCCCGTCGACCTGGGACCGGACCGCAGCGACGCACGGATGCACGCCAAGACCGTAGGATCCTACGCAGTGCCGTAGGGGACCGCACCGCCACTTCCCAGCAAATTAGGGACACTGTTGCTCCTGGGGTATCGGCGAGGACCATTCGGAAGCGTCTCCATGAAGCTGGGCTACGGTCCCGCACACCGTTGGGCCGTCTTCCGCTCACGCCCCAACATCGTGCAGCCCGCCTCCAGTGGTGTCGCGACAGGCGTGAATGGAGGGACGAATGGAGACGTGTCGTCTTCAACGATGAGAGTCGCTTCTGCCTTGGTGCCAATGATGGTCGTATGCGTGTTTGGCGCCGTGCAGGTGAGCGCCACAATCAGGACTGCATACGACCGAGGCACACAGGGCCAACACCCGGCATCATGGTGTGCGGAGCGATCTCCTACACTGGCCGTACATCTCTGGCGATCGTCGAGGGGACACTGAATAGTGCACGGTACATCCAAACCGTCATCGAACCCATCGTTCTACCATTCCTAGACCGGCAAGGGAACTTGCTGTTCCAACAGGACAATGCACGTCCGCATGTATCCCGTGCCACCCAACGTGCTCTAGGTGGTGTAAGTCAACTACCCTGGCCAGCAAGATCTCCGGATCTGTCCCCCATTGAGCATGTTTGGGACTGGATGAAGCGTCGTCTCACGCGGTCTGCACGTCCAGCACGAACGCTGGTCCAACTGAGGCGCCAGGTGGAAATGGCATGACAAGCCGTTCCACAGGACTGCATCCAGCATCTCTACGATCGTCTCCATGGGAGAATAGCAGCCTGCATTGCTGCGAAAGGTGGATATACACTGTACTAGTGCCGACATTGTGCATGCTCTGTTGCCTGTGTCTATGTGCCTGTGGTTCTGTCAGTGTGATCATGTGATGTATCTGACCCCAGGAATGTGTCAATAAAGTTTCCCCTTCTTGGGACAATGAATTCACGGTGTTCTTATTTCAATTTCCAGGAGTGTATATCAATGAAGAATGAGCATGACGATACCTGACTGCAAGATCTGCGAGTAATGCTACGAAACAGTATGAAGTAGTATGCCTCTTGAAATGAATAGTGTGAATGGCGAATGGATGATTCAGGTTTGTTGGGAGAGGAAACAGTATGTGGGGCATTAGTCTGACCAAGCCCGATATTTGGCGGGAGATGTACGAATTCAGAGAAGCACTGCTACGATGTTAAACAGCTCAGGACAGAGACTCTCGGGAAACATGTAATGGGAATGTTTGAAGAAGGCTAACGTTATTCTCGCAAAACGTCGTTGGATCAATTTAGAGAGGAAGACTGTGCAATATGTCTTACTGCCTCAATCATATCTGGTGTTTCCATGTTTCCCTCTGCAACTTACAAAATTAAAAGTCAAATAAATGTTTATTTAGACCGGTAGACGCAAATTACAAGACTCTTTGTACGAAGTTGTGTGTATAGCTTATTTAGTTATTTTGCAGAGAGTTACAGGAACGAGTTACAAATTTTTAAACAGAACTGTGTTTGTGATGTAATTGATGTACCTAAACCAACTATATGCAAATCAGTCTAAGTCAAATTTCTATCAGTTGAAAATTTTCAGAATGTCAGGCTTGAATGTAACATGCAGTACGTAACTAGCTGCGTTCAAATGGAAGTGCTAGTAGTGGAATATTCATTTAAGTGAGTTGTACGAACGAACGTCCATTTTCCTGAATGCACAACTCAATACTCCTTCTAGAACCACCTGAGGTTGCTGTTGTCACGGAACGACAAGCTTCCACCGTGCACAGCAACTATAAATCTCGTCCGTATGTGGTTCTAGAAGGTGCACTGTGTTGTCCATTCAGCAAAATGGACACTAGTTTGTGCAACTTACTTAAATGAACATTCCGTCACCAGCGCTTCCATCTGAGCGGAGCCAGTTATGTGCAGCATTTTGCATTAAACCCTAGAACTTTGAACATTCCTAGCTCCAAAACTGATAGAAATTGGATTTAGACTGGTTTGCACACAGATTGATTGCATTACTTACGTAATAGAAGAAATAAAGTTCTATTTTAAGAAATTATAACTTGTTGCTGGCCGGCGGCTGTGTCCGAGCGGTTCTAGGCGCTTCAGTCTGGAACCGCGCTACTGCTACGGTCGCAGGTTCGAATCCTGCCTTGGGCATGGATGTGTGTGATGTCTCTAGGTTAGTTAGGTTTAAGTAGTTCTAAGTCTAGGGGACTGATGACATCCCATAGTGCTTAGAGCCATTTGAACTAACTCAAATGGCCTTGGCAGGAAAACATGGTACTGCAGCCATAAAATTTGGACTGTGGATCAATGGAAGGAAATAATTAGGTCGGATGACTCCTGTTTCACACTGTTTTCAACTTCTGGCTGAGTTTACGTTCCAAGGGTGAAACAAGGCGAGGGTTCGGTGATGATTTAGGCACCCATGTCGTAGTATTGCATTTCCTCATGTGTTGTTGCTAAGGATTATGGGACCATTTTGGCTGATCGGGTGCATACTGTGGTACAATGTTTGTTCCTCACTGGTAATGCTCTGATCCAAGACAACAGGGCCCCTGTCCACACACGTCGCATTGTCCAGAACTGCTTTTATGAGTACAGGTATGAATCACTATCCCATCCCCCCTGACCACCGCAGTCGCCAGATCTCAATATTACTGAGCCTTTGTGGTCTACTTAGGGGAGAATGTTGCAAATCGCTATACACGTCCCTTCGGTTACCCGAACTTGTCACTATTTTGCAAGAAGAATGTTATAAGAGTCCTTTGAAAACCATATAAGATCTGTATTTGTCTATTCCGAGACGAAGGGAACCTATTTTAAACGCCAATATCGTATTATATACCTTATTAGGCTTGGTAAAGTGATTGTGGTCTTTCCATACTTTTTACCCCCTCTGATTCCCTCACGAAAGTTTACAGCTCTGCAGAAAGAATGACGTTTCTTACGTTTGCCTATCTAAGTAAATAGGTCATTTAGTGATTAATTTGTAGAATGAGCTTTCTACTCTCCAGCGGAGTGTGTGCAGATATGAGACTTTCTGGCAGATTAAAACTGTGTGCCGGACCGAGACTCGAACTCCGGACCTTTGCCTATCGCGGGCAAGTGCTCTACCAACTGAGCTACCCAAGCAAGACTCACGATCTGTCCTCACAGCCTTAATTCCGCTAGTATCTCGTCTCCTATCTTCCAAACTTCACAGAACGTCCCCTGCATACCTTGCAGAACTAGCACTCCTAGAAAGGTCCCGAGTTCGAGTCTCGGTCCAGCACACAGTTTTAATATGCCAGGAAGTTTCATTAATTTGTAAGTTACAGAGAAAAACACCTCATTTTAAACACCCTGTGTATCTTACGAAGAGATGCTGAGAACAAACTAAAACAGATTAGGCTCCTATAATTTCTAAGATCTGTATTGCCGTTCAGTTATGTACCCAAACTTGGCTTCATTATCTCACCTTGCTCCTCAAGATACTGTCTACAGTCTCTCCTAGTTTGCCAGTATTGTTTTGTTACATCCTGTTGACAGAGTTTTTTCTGTTGCCCCATTAGCGAATGGAATGGTGCGAGGGCCATTTCGATAAGTATCATAGGGTGCGATCGGTCGCGAAGCGGAAAACGCTGTAAAAATCAATATTTTTTTGTGCAACTGTTAGCTACACCTTCCAGCTCCTTGTCTACGTCGTCGCCACTCTGACTTAGACATTTGTCGTGGCATTGTACCAACTTTCCAATACCCTCGTCATAAAAGGCAGTCGCCTGTGCTTTCCGCCAATTCTCTACGCTGTTCTGCAGCTCGCTGTTTGTGCCAAAAACCCAGGAGGAGTGAGTTGCGGCTGTGTTGTGGGTGATCAAACACTTCCCATCGGAAATGTTCCAGGAGCATCCTCATTACTTCCCGCAGAGTGCTGCTGAGAACTGTCTCGAAGGGGGAAACGCATGACAGTCATGTTATGTGGGCCACATGACTTGGGGCGAAATCTCTCACCAGACCCTCAAACTTGGCAGGGGAGGCTAGTGTTCTAGGCGTCTCTGCGTGCTAATTGTGCGCTCAGAAGTGAAAAGAGTGACGTGACGCGATCTACTGTCATACTAGAGACACTGCCCGATGCATCTGTGCAAAGGCCTGTCGGTTTTCACTCTGGTTTCCATTTTGCTCCCGATCGGACCTTACTTTGCGAATAGTCCTCGTATATAACTGGTGTTGGTACGAAGTATACAACGTCTTGCAGAGAATGTTCGCAATGGTAGAAGTTGCTTTCAGTCTGAGCTGACTTTTTATCCCAGAAACTGAGAGTCCTACATGTGACAACTGTCAGCTCAGACGTCGAGCAAAGTAATAATGAGATTGCAGGAAGGTCATGAGCAAGTCAACCCCTCGGTAAAGTGCACTAAAAGGAGGAGGTGACATCAGTGATCCACTGCGCAGGGATGGCGAAAACTACTGACTTTTATTTTAAATTGATGGTAAGTATCCTGTGCCATAAAAGTATGGAAGAAGAATAGTCTTTTAGAATGACAGCAGAATAGGAATTACTCAGGTTAAGGCTACCAGAACGAGTGAACGCAGGAACTTAACGATCTGCTAATAAGACATTGTTACTATGGCTCGCCGATGTCTGATTGTTTGAAAGTCATAAACATGTCGTCGGCATTTACTAAAGGACTTGATTTAAGGAGAAAAATCCGAATACGACTTACTCAGAAGTTCATTTTACGGGGACGTTCAGTTCATTATTGAGAACGTCATCCTTTCAAAAACTGTAGAGAAAATGCAATTAGTATTGCGGTCAGGAGGTAGTTTTGCATTGTACGTAACGGCGCTACAAATGAACAGCCGTTCGGCCACATATGCCCAACATACACAAGCGTCACCTTCAGGTGTGCCAGCAGCCATTGCAATTAAAGCACACACTCTGTCTACCTTCAAAGATCGTTTCCCCACCAGAACACCCATCTGAAGGCAGCCAATTACAAATAGCATGTTCCACCCATCCCTGAAACTTCAAATGTTTCTAGCTACTAACTAAAATACGACGGTTGGAACTTAAAAACAGCAAATATTTATTCACAACCGATACAAAAGAGTTGCATGTTTGCATCATGTTGTGAGTTGCTCTGATTTATTCCCTGCCCTAAAATCAGGAACCTCTGAGGTTTCTAAATATACCTGACTACGAAGCACATCTAACAGTTCACTTACTATAGTGGTGTGCAAGTGACATGCACAGAGAGGGACGTCGCTAGTGTCTCTCCCGTGCCACAAGCTCCAGCCGTTCCCTTCCCTGGTAACTGACAACACTGGCGAAACCACCACAGGAGACCGCTGTTTCTAGTTTTCCCCAGGTACATTTAAATGCCCGGAGAACTATCATTGTCGCTTCATAACTTAAATAGTGGAAACTATTTATTGACAACCGATACAAAAGAGTTACATGCTTGCACCTGTTACTGTCCTTCAAAGTAGTCACCAGCGTTGTGTAGAACCCGTTGCACAGCGATGTGGGAGTCGAAGTATGTCGATAGCAGAGCCTGTTCTGTTGATGGTGCGAATGGAGCGGTGTACTGCCTGTCGAATCTCTGGAACAGTTCTGAAGCGAATGCCAAGAAGTGGTTCCTTCATCTTCGGAATCAAATCAAAGTCACAAGGACTTAAGTCCGGGGCGTATGGTGGATGGTACGCCAGCCGTTGTGGCCGAGCGGTTCTAGGCGCTTCAGTCGGGAACTGCGCGACCGCTAGGGTCGCAGGTTCGAATCCTGCCTCGGGCATGGGTGTGTGTGATGTCCTTAGGTTAGTTAGGTTTAAGTAGTTCTAAGTTCTAGGGGACTGATGACCACAGATGTTAAGTCCCATAGTTCTCAGAGCCATTTGAAACATTTTTTTGTGGATGGCACGGTACTTCCCAGTCCCATCGACCGAATAGAGCAGCCACCGCTTGTACTGTATGCACCCTCGCACTGTCGTGGAGTATGACGGGTGGGTTGCACAGAAAGTCTTGCCGCTTTTTTCGCAATGCTGGTCGCAGGTGATGTTCCAAAAACGAACAGTAATCTGACTTAAGTCCTTGTGACTTCGATTTGATTCCGAATATGAAGGAATCGCTTCGTGGCATTCGCTTCAGAACTGTTCCAGAGATTCGACAGGCAGTAGACCGCTCCATTCGCACCATAAACGGAAAAAGAGTCTGATAACGGTATAATACGCCTTCCACATCGCTGGCAACGGGTTCTACACAACGCTGGTGACTACGTTGAAGGACAGTAACATTTCCACACATCTAATTCTTTGGTATCGGCTGTGAATAAATAGTTGCCACTATTTAAGGCCGGCCGCAGTGGCCGAGCGGTTCTAGGCGCTTCAGCCTGGAACCGCGCAACTGCTACGGTCGCAAGTTCGAATCCTGGTAACCTTAGGTTAGTTAGGTTTAAGTAGTTCTAAGTTCGGGACTGATGACCTCAGATCTTAAGTCCCATAGGGCTCAGAGCCGTTTGAACCATTTGAACCACTATTTAAGTTGCAACCCTAGTATATATCTACAGGAAGTAGCAAAACGATACTGGCAGAAACTCAGAGCTGTGCTGTAAATATTTAACGTGTTTCCACAAGGGCAATATATATATATCTGAGGATGTTCACGTCTGTGACGCGGAACTAGTGAAATAAATCAAATAATGCGCCACCTGTGGCGGCTTGTCTGTACGTTGGTAGTCATAGACACTAACTACACAGTGGCACCCCAGCGTCAACACGAGCACGCATGAAAGCGACCTTGTCGGCTACCCGGAAGCGGGCGATCTCTTTAGCGGTGGGATGGCCCAGGAAGTGGCCACCACACGAACGTGCGTGGCTAGGCGCCCACTGCTGAACGGCCCCTGAAGGCCACACTCTGGGAATTACCGGATCTGTTGGTAAAGACGTGGGTGATCACGGCTTGACGATGGTGGCTGTAGTTAGAAACTAAACTTCAACCGTGCTGCACGGCAGCTCTTTGTTTAGTATTCCGATCATGCAGAGGTCGGACAAAAATATCCAAACACTACGAGAAATGAATGCTTGAACGTAAATGCTGGCGCCAGCCAAACTTGCAGGTTCCGTTGTTAAATTTGATGACGAACGGCAACTGCGCAGTGACTTTAATATCTCGCAAGTGTCTGTTGTGGTCAGAACTGTGTAACTATGAGTGCATTGTATTGGAATGTGAGCAAACGGTTGGTACTCATATGGTGGCGCTTGAGTAACCAACATGGCCAAAGCGTTTGATGTTTCCAGAGGGACCGTATCGAAGATTTATACCGTATACAAGGAAAGGGGAAAACGTCTCCATTGAGCTGCAACGCGGACGAAAGTGTGCGTTGAGTCGTCGAAACGGACGGTCATTCCAGAGGATAGTGACGAAACATAAGAGGACGACAGCTACAGAAGTCATTGCAGAAGCGAATGTCGCACTCGCGTACCCTGACAGCACAAAACAAAAGGAAGGGAGCTCAATAAGAAGGGAATTGCTGGGTAAAGTGGAATTCCAGAACCACTCCCCAGTGCCAGCCGGTGTGGCCGAGAGGTTCTAGGCGCTACAGTCTGGAACCGCGTCACCACTGTGGTCGCAGGTTCGAATCCTGCCTCGGGCATGGATGTGTTTGACGTCCTTAGGTTAGTTAGGTTTAAGTAGTTCTAAATTCTAGGGGACTGATGACCTCAGAAGTTAAGTCCCACAGTGCTCAGAGCCATTTGAACCACTCATCAGTGATGACATGCCAGGAAAATGTGGCACCCGTCATAAAACCTGAACTATTGAGCAATGGAATAATGTTATTTGTTCGGATGAGCCTTGTTTCACACTGTTTCCAACCTCTGACTGAGTTTACGGCCGAAGGGTGACACATGGCGGAGGTTGTGTGATGACTTGAGCAACCTATTGTGGTACTCCATGGATCTCATGGTTACTCTGTAATGTCGTATTACTGTCAAGGACTTCGGCTGAGCAGGTCCATCCCATGGCACAATGTCCTTTTTTTAATTTTAATCTTATGAGGCTTATCTGCTAACATCATCAGTCCCTAAGCTTACACATTACTTAAACTAAATTATCCTAAGGACAAACACACACAACCATGTCCAAGGGAGGACTCGAACCTCCGTCGGGACCAGCCGCACAGTCCATGACTGCAACGCCGGAGACCGCTCGGCTAATCCCGCGCGGCGAATGGGAGTCCAGAGGTGATCTTGGAGGTTAGACTGCAGACTTTGGTCAATTGTTTTGGCATGTTCGATGGCGTTTTGATTGTTTTGACGTTTTCCATGGCGTTTTACAGCAGTGGAAAGATGTTAGTGCCCACCATACGTCTTCCACATTCTCCAACCATAGGCTGCGAGTGTAATTTGAGTCCTTTAGATTGAGACCTAATCGAAACGTTTACACTTCTTATACATTTGTGTACTGAAGTCAGTCATTAGAAATTATAATCTGTCAAACGCATCGATTGCGGATCCATGTTCACTGGAAAGTTTTCGCTTGCATTGCCCTATGCTTCACCCGTGACCGAGCGAGGTGGAGCAGTGGTTAGCACACTGGACTCTCATTCGGGAGGACGACGGTTCAATCCCGTCTCCTGCCATCCTGATTTAGGTTTTCTGTGATTTCCCTAAATGGTTTCAGGCAATTGCCGGGATGGTTCCTTTGAAAGGGCACGGCCGATTTGCTTCCCAATCCTCCTGTAACCCAAGCTTGCGCTCCGTCTCCAATGACCTCGTTGTCGACGGGACGTTAAACACTAACCACCACCACCTTCACCCGTGATAGTTTTCGTTACTAATATGGTGCACCATGTACTGCTGTTACTTCACCCTGAATTCTTTTACTGATGACGACTGACGGCTGTGTCACATGCAGAGTTGGACAAAAATAAGGAAACACCAAAAACACAGCACGTTATTAAGCCTGGCACGGTGCGGAAACCTGTTGTCTTTCAAAAGAGCCTCAAGTCGTGGTAAATACATGACCTGTATAGTTGTTAAGAGTATCTTACACTGCTCTTCCTGCAAGACAGCGCCAAGTACAGGTAAAGATGGAGGATGTAGTTAACGATCACGGAACCTTCTCTCGAAAGTAGGCCACAGAAGCTCAGTAATATTGAGATCTGGCGACTTGGTGGCCAGGGGAGTTGAGACAATTCATCGTCATCCTCAAAAAGCTAATGTCATAAATGATGCGAGCTGTGTGAATAGCTGCCCTGTCGTCGTGGAACACAACATAAGCATTGGAGAACGAACATTGTGCCGCGCGGGATTAGCCGAACGGTCTGGGGCGCTGCAGTCATAGACTTTACGGCTGGTTCCGGCGGAGGTTCGAGTCCTCCCTCGGGCATGGGTGTGTGTGTTTATCCTTAGGATAATTTAGGTTAAGTAGAAAAGTAAGCTTAGGGACTGATGACCTTAGCAGTTAAGTCCCATAGGATTTCACACACATTTTTTGACTCGCATTGAGGAGGACGACAGGTCAAGTTCCCGTCCGGCCATCTAAATTAAGGTTTTTCGTGATTTTACTAAATCGCTTCAGGCAAATATCGAGATGGTTCCTCTGAAAAGGGCAAGGCGGATTTCTTTCTTCCTTTCGTAACCCAGCTTGTGCTACGTCTCTAATGACTCCGTCTCTAATGACCGCTCTGTCGACGGCACGTTAAACTCTAATCTTGCTTCCTTCCAAGATCACCTGAATCCAGTTTACTGGATTTTTGTTCCTGGAATCATCTCAAGAGTGAAGTGTACAGGACTGCTGATACGGTCAAAGAATTGGAACAGCGAATTGTACAGACTTGCCGAGCTTTTAAGATGAGCCGGTGGGTGTTTAAAGTATTCCTGATTTAAAGTATCCCTAACTCACTGCAGAGACAAACAGAGTATTGAATGCCCGCCCGCATGTTGCAAAACTTGTTTCGACTACACTGCAGAAGTTTCGCCGGAAGCCCTTACACATCTTCCATTCAGTTCCTATCTCTCCCCAACGACCATCTGTCCGACGGAGCATAAAATACGTCTCATCTGGAAAGGCCACCTGTCGCCATTCAGTGGAAGTCCATTGCAGTATTGGTGTGCAGTCAGCATGGGTGAACCAGTTGCCTGCTGCAGAGGCCAACAACAGCAATGTTCGCTGAACGGTCGTCGAGGAGGCACTATTGGCAGTCCCTTGATTCGTCTGGGCGGTGAGTTGCTCAACGATTGCGCGTCTGTGCGCTCTGCAGCCGTTGTTCACTACTGTAATCTGTGGCTCTTGGCGCACCACATATCTCGTCGCCTGCTTTGGGTATCGCCATTTTGCCATGCGTCGTATACTTTAACCACGCCATGCGTGATATACTTTAACCACGGCGGCTCGCGAATAATTTACAAAATTAACCACTTCGCAAATGCCTCTACCCTTGGCCCGAAAGCCAATGATCATGTCCCATTGGAAGTCACACGAATCGCGCCGTTTCCTCATTACGACAACGACTGCATTGTTTTCCTCGTCTCCTCGACACACTTTCGTACTGTCATCTGCCACCTGTGAATGGTTATTGCACGCTGACGTCGAACGTAAGCGGTCGTCACGTTAATGTGACTGGACAGTTCATAGGTTTACAAGTGTTTATTACGTCTAAGGGACCCCGCTGTTTTCACGACTTTGCCTTTTTTTTGTTTTATCTCTACGTTACTACAGTCGTCAATATAACTTAAGGGAGGGAAATTGTGTACGCCATTTGCCTGTGAATCGTCTACAGGGTATTCTGTGTCATCATGTTTCAGATTTTTGCATACCTTTGCATACCTGGGTCGCTATTTGTTTATTAATGATGACCGATTTCGATCTGACTAGCAGGTCATCTTCAGATCTAGTGCAAGGTGCAGTTTGTCAGTAGTGGCACGAATGTAAAATAAAGCTATGTGGTTTTGTGCTTCATTCCTACCACTACAACGAAACTGCACCTTACATTAGATGATCTTCTAGTCAGATCGAAATCGATCATTAATGAAAACTGAGCCAGACGATGTTTTTCATTTGTTGTACCGACGGAGATCCCAGTTTCCTGAGACATATAATCAAGTTTGTATCTCTTTAGGGAGCAGCTCAACATTTGCCTAAACGAGCGTGTCTGACTGCCCTCTCTGTCTCGCACTATAGCGCGCTGTGTGTTCAGCTATACGAACACGTCCTGTCGTGATTTACAAGGCTTCACATCTATGACACACTTCACTTTTTTGGATGCACCTCAAATTTTACGGAAAGCAATAGGCAAAGAAGTAATGAAATCTTTATTTCGGACGATAAACCTCACATACATGAAGTGAGGGATTCCTAACTTTTTTTAAGCAAAGGCGAGTGAGAAGCATTCCAAACATCAGCACTACAAAGCAGTGTGAACGGTATACGACACTTAGCGTTCTGTCATACACCTACTAACTAGAATTCCTACCTTCGTATGGAAATAAGAGTGTCAGAAAGTCTACCAGACGACTAGTTTGGATCTCGACGGAGCCATGGGACATGAGAGGGAGTATTCAAATGTTCTTGCGTATGCATAGATTGAGATTAAACTGAAGAAAGGCAAAAACAGTGAAACGGAGCTGAAATGAAATTTGTGATGGACTTAACATCACAACTGGGACGGCGAAGTAGACGAAGCAGAGGAATTGCGCTACTTTGAAAACAAACGAAGCAATGAGGACATAAAAAGCAGACTATCACAACTGAGAGCTCATTCCTGGCTAAAATAACGTAACTAGTATAAAAAATCAGCCTTAATTTGAGGGAGAAAATTTTGAGGATGTACTCGTACGTTTGGAGCGCAGCACTGTACAGAAGCGAATCATGGACTCTGGAAAATACGGAAAAGAAGGGGATCAAAGTGGTTGAGATGTGGTGCTGTAGAAGTATGCTGGAAGTTGTGTGGACTGATGAGAAATGAGGTTTTCCATGGAATCGACGATGAGAGGAACGTGTGGAAAACATTGACAATAACAAGAAAGAGGATAATAGGACGAGTGACAAGATGTCAAGGTACAATCGCCATGATACTTCAGGAAACTGTAGGAACATTCAGTACTAGAGGAGAATCTTTAAGACATAGTAATCAGGGAGTCTTAAAGGAATACTGAGGAAAGTTGGTGGGAAAAGTGCATATATCACCGATAGGAGAAAGAATGTGGTTCACAAGGTACTCTACCATCCACGCCAGTTCATTGATCGATGAAATGAAGAAAGTACGACCAGTACACGAATACAGAAATTCATAGACGACATTAAATTCCGCAGGAAATACTAAAAACAAAAAGTACAATCGCTAAAGTTCCAGCATGATGCCGAAATAAAGAGATTAAATTGAAAATATGGCCGGCCCCACTAACCTTCGAGCTGAGAAACAGTAGGAGGGAAAAAAAACGAAATTAGATAAGAAAGGATAAAATTGATATATGCATTGCTCGGATGCATCTAGATTCGTGACAGAATAAATTAGGGAAGTGCTAAAATAATTTAATAAAAATACACATAAGGACCTGTAAGAGCAGATGAACGGTATGGACACTGTCTTGAAAGGAGGATATAAGATGAACATCAACAAAAGCAAAACGAGGATAATCGAATGTAGTCAAATTAAATCGGGTGATGCTGAGGGAATTAGATTAGGAAATGAGGCACTTAAAGTAGTAAATGACTTCTGCTGTTTGCGAAGCAAAATAACTGTCGATGCTCGAAGTAGAGAGGATATAAAATGTAGACTAGAAATAGCAAGAAAAGCGTTTCTGAAGAAGAGAAATTTGTTAACATCGAGTATAGATTTAAGTGTCAGGAAGTCTATTCTGAAAGTATTTGTACGGAGTGTAGCTGTGTATGGAAGTTAAACATGGACGATAAACAGTTTAGACAAGAAGAGAATTGAAGCTTTCGAAATGTGGTGTTACAGAAGAATGCTGATGATTAGAAGGCTAGATCACGTAACTAATGAGGAGGTAGTGAACAGAATTGGGGAGAAGAGGAATTTGTGGCACAATTTGACAAGAAGCAAGGATCGGTTTGTAGGACATGTTCTGAGGCATCAAGGGATCACCAATTACTATTGGAGGGCAGCTTGGTGGGTAAAAATCGTAGAGGGAGATCAAGGGATAAATACACGAAGATATTCAGAAGGCTGTAGGTCGCCGTAGGTACTCGGAGATGATGAAGCTTGCACAGGATAGAGTAGCATAGAGAGCTGCATCAGACTAGTCTCTGGCCGGAAGACCACAACAAAACACACATAAGGAACTAAAAGTCTTTTTTTATCCTATAGTAGTGGACCAAAAGCATGTTCCCTGATTTTGCGAATCAAGCTGAAAACTTTCCTTGTAAGGGGAGCAACACTCTGCGTAAGAAAATGAAATTTTGAGAGGAAGTACAGTAGACAGAAGACTACCGACGATTTTTCAAATTTTTGTCTAATCTCTTTTCTTTCGTTCGTCTTATTAATTCGAGAGGTCGTATTTTTCCACATATTGGGAGATATATTAAACCTCATAGCTACGATCTTTAGCCACATGCAACTTGGAGACGGTTTTTCAATCTTCGTCCAAGGCTAACGCTGTGCAAGGTTGGTAAAGTGAATTACCTGTGCGAATTGCATGCGGCATCTCTCATTAGTTCTTCCACGAAACAAACCGCAGTCTACTACGCAGAACCGAAGCGTGATACCTTACGTAAAGTGCTGTTGGAACCCAAGGAATGACAACAACTGACGGTCTACGGCCTTCCACATTTTTACTGAGGAAATGTTCTCAAGGACATTCACATTATGACTATTTAGAACGTAACTCTGGGTGTAAAAGAGGAGGTATTCCAACTAGCCTGGTTTTAGTTGACACTGATATCCAGCCCTGTGAACAACTGTAACGGTGTCTTGTAAATTAAATAATAAAAGACGGAATAAATTACATATTTCCGTGCGTAACTGGGCATATTTCAGAAGTTTAGTCGCATTTCCGAGTGTCGTGGGAGTTTTTTTATTACTATTGTAAGTGATGCCTGTTTTGTGTTGTTCTGCCTCTCTTTCCCTGCAGTATCCATTTTGTGTTGTCATTGCAACAGGAAAACCGAAAAAAAATTTGGTATTCTGATGCTGATGTTATAGGACAGCACTTCTTGTGTATCCATTTATATTGTGCCCCTTTCATCACGCATAAATTCACCAACACGCAAGATATCATTTCACAGTGTTTATTTCCGTTAAATAATTTTGTTATTGTTGAAGTCTTCAGTTCGAAGGCTGGTTTGATGCTGCTCTCCATGCTGCTCTATCCTGTACAAGTCTTTTCATGTCCGAATAACTACTGCAACTTAGGCCGGCCGGTGTGGCCGTGCGGTTCTAGGCGCTTCAGTCTGGAACCGCGCGACCGCTACGGTCGCTGGTTCGAATCCTGCCTTGGGCATGGATGTGTGTGACGTCCTTAGGTTAGTTAGGTTCCTCAGATGTTATAGTGCGCAGAGCCATTTGAACCTACTGCAGCTTACATCCTACTGAATCTGCTTTTACCATTCACATCATCTTCGTCCCCCTCTACGATTTTTACCCCCCCCCCCCCCCACACACACACACTTCCCTCCAGTGCTAAGTTGGTGATGTGATCCTTGTATGTCTCAGAATGTGTCCCAACAACTGATCCCTTCTTGTAGTCAGATAGTGCCACAAAATTTATTTTCTGCGCAGTTCTGTTCAGTACCTACTCATTAGTTACGAGAAATACCCATCTAATTTTCAGCATTCTTCTGTAGCACCACATTTCAAAGGCTTCTATTCTCTTCTTTTTTAAACCATTTATGTCCATGTTTCACGTCTTCCACACATGGCTATGCTACATTAATTACACGTACTTTCCAAAAAGACTTCTGACACTTAAACCCATATTCTATGTTAACAAATTTCTCTTTTTCAGGAAAGCTTTTCTTGTCAATGACAATCTACATTTTATACCCCCTCTACTTCGCCCATCATTTGTTATTTTGCTGCCCAAACAGTGTCTCATTTCCTAATATAATTCCTTTAGCTTCACCCGATTTAATTCGACTACACTCATTATCTTTATTTTGCGTATGTTGATGTTCATGTCCTCTTCTCAAGACACTGCCCATTCCGTTTAACTGCTCTTCTAAGTCCTTCGCCGTCTCTGACACAATTTCAATGTCACCGGCAAACCTCGAAATTTTTGTTTCTTCTTCCTGGACTTTAATATGTCCTTCAAAATTTTCTTTGGTTTCCTCTACTGCATGCTTAAGGGGGGTAGGATGTCAAACGGGCCGACTTGGAGCAGGGGATGCACCACAGAACACTTTAATTTCCACTGCCTATACTTTTACAATTAAATTCATAAAACTTTGTCAGCAGGACCAGGAAGTATTGAGGATTCACACTCATAGAACTGGAAGTACGAAAACACAACAAAATATTTTTTTTACAGGTGAAATTTCATCGTTTTTTCACTTACTATTGGCTGCATTTGTCACTGTAGGTACACTTTTCTTCAAAAGTAGGAGAGAGTCTTCGATGAATTTTGCGCAGCATACAAACCATACTTACACGTGTATGAAACTCTAGAATTTATTTAATTTATGAAAAAACGAATGAGCTGTTACAGTTTAAACTTCGTGTTTAGAATAAACTCAAATTTTATAGTTAATTATCTCAGTTTTTAATACATTTGAAAAATTCTAGTGCTTCATGCGCCTGTAAGTATGGCTTTTATGCTGTGCAAAATTAATCGAAGACTCTTTCTTGATTTACTATAGTTATACATAAAAATGTCGTTTATGACCGATGAAACTAAATAGTGTCTTGTTTGGTGACAACGAATAGTAACAGATTTTTTCGGGTAGCATCACAATCGGGAAAAGAATAAAAAAGTCATTCATAAGTACTTGTTTGCAAGACAGCTACCGTAGCAAAAACCAAAAGAACGAGTTTGGTCACACTTTCTGTTACGTTAAATGTTGTCGTATCTCCCTGAGCCTCATGTCTCATTTACCACACACAACTGCAGAGATTTCTTTTCGTGTTGTACTTTGTGTATTTGTACTGACTTTTTTACTGACTATTTTAATCCACGCAACATAATGTCAGTTCTGAATAAAACAGCTGACGCTGCCGCATCCATATTACACCCACAGCTAACGCGGAACCATCGCCGACTCCTTCCGCGCGCAAGTGTCACTCACCTGGTTGTTCTAGACTACACATAGTAATAATGGATAACGTCAGATTTGCATATTCAGTAATAAGCGTGATTAGAGAATAACCTGATCAGTTTTATGAACTGAGTATATTATTTATCTAATCCCCAACAGTTTAATTAAAGCCGGCCGCTGTGGCCGAGCGGTTATAGAAGCTTCAGTTCGGAACCGCGCTGCTGCTGCTACGGTCGCAAGTTCGAATCCTGCCTCGGGCGTGGCTGTGTTTGATGTACTTAAGTTCGTTGGGTTTAAGTAGTTCTAAGTCTGGGGGACTGATGACCTCAGATGTTAAGTCCCATAGTGCTCAGAGTCATTTGAGCTATTTATTTAAATTAAAGCGTTCCATGCTCATGAGTGACTAGCCGCTGTTTGCTTCAGTGGTTATCAAGTCATCATGACTTGTAAAGTTGAATAGAAAAGGCAGGTGTTTCATTCAAATTAGACGAAAAAAGACAACAGGAAAATATAATGTGCTTGTTGCAAGTTGAAAAAAAGTTATGCGTAAGAAGATACTACCCTTGTTTATTCCTCAAAGTGACGACCACTACACTAATTTGTCCGATTACTTCTCAATGTACGATACTAATGTAAACTTGTAAGGTTTTTATAAAGGAAAACAAGTATTGTAATGTAGGTAAGTCGAAATATTCGTTTGTACTGAGCATGTCATCGACCAGAGTGTGGTGAAATGTTTATCTTGAAACTGAATCATTCCTCCCTCTTTATATTTTATTCGCAAATGGTATGTAGGAAGAACGAATATCGCTCCAAATACCAGATAAAATCAAAAATACTTTCAAGCACTTCCATCAGTGGACTTTTCACTGTGGCGGTTTTTGTAGCGAGAGCTTGTAAACAGGCTAATTACGAATGATGTACTTCCGTTGTACTGGAATTATACTCCGTACTCCCTTCCCTGAAGCAACAGAAGTTTTCAGCTGAAAGAAAATTAGCCTTTGCGATCATTATTTGCAATTTATTAGTGTGTCAAGGGGGAATGGAAACCGGAGAGAACGATTTGCCACGTTGTATAGGGTGGGGTCAATAACACTGCCCGTATAAGGTCGAAAACAACTTTCGCGCGATGTGTCACCGCCAAGAAACATAGCACGATGAAACCTCGACCATGCATAGAAAGAACTGCTACAGTATAGTACAGAAGGTAACTGCAAGACATACCCATTGAGACGAACAGAAATGACACTCTTATTCAAGGACAATAATTACACTGAAGTCACAGCGACTCCTGATATTCCTCTAGAAAATGCAAAAGGCGAGACATGGTTATTAACAGGACGGTGATGCATGCTCTGCAACGTGCTCGTTCCGTGCTATCCACAGGGTCTTGTGGTACAGTGGTCCATTCCTCCACTAGCGGTGGTGCATGTGGACGGTCTATAGTACGAACACCAACGCAACCCATACGTGATCGATGGGATTTAAGTAAGGGGAAGGGCAGGTCAGTTCATTCGCTGAATATCTTCGAATTCCTACAGCTCCTCCACCTGCCTTCTTCGATGCGGTCGTGCGTTGTCATCCATAAAAATAAACTCAAGTCGTAATGCACCTCTTGAAGACATACGTGGGGAAGGAGTATAGTGGCATAGTAACGTTGACCGGTGAGGATTTCGTGTTCAAATATTTGGAGATCAGTACGCCTACGCAACATTATGCCTCCCCACACCAAGGAAATAACACCTCGAGAATCAAAACGACCAAGTTCGACAATTTTCCTGGGTGTGTTACGTGTTCCATCTCTCGCCATACTAGGAGCACCTAGTAGATTCATCGTTTTGGTTGTCCCGGTGTTA
This sequence comes from Schistocerca gregaria, assembly GCF_023897955.1. Classification (NCBI taxonomy): domain Eukaryota; kingdom Metazoa; phylum Arthropoda; class Insecta; order Orthoptera; family Acrididae; genus Schistocerca; species Schistocerca gregaria. The sequence goes on from NC_064927.1 coordinate 282,567,833, forward strand.
TGGTGTGGAGAGGAATAATGCTGCATGGGCACATTGACCACCAAGTGTTTGAGCACGGTATACTAACAGGTCACCGTTATTGTAACACTATTCCTTCTCCATGTGCGTCAGTTCAGGACTGAAATCGTCTCCGACTTCCTTGTTACGGCTGAAAATACGCGACCGTTTCGGATTGGCCTGCCCGTTCCAGATATCCAGGTACTTAAATATCATCCAGCACATGTGAGATGCGTTTGGGAAACGAATCCAGCACGTCCACATGCGTCAACGACCATCCAACCTCGCTGGTGGGGAAATGGAACCCCAAGAACTTCTTACCAACCTCGCCTTTACACGAGGCACGTTGTAGAGGACTGTTTATGAAAAATGGTTCAAATGGCTCTGATCACTATGGGACTTAACTTCTGAGGTCATCAGTCCCCTAGAACTTAGAACTACTTAAACCTAACTAACCTAAGGACATCACACACATCCATGCCCGAGGCAGGATTCGAACCTGCGACCGTAGCAGCAGCGCGGTTCCGGACTGAAGCGCCTAGAACCGCTCGGCCACAGCGGCCGGCCATGCTTTATCGTCCGCAGTTATGACACCCCATATTACATACCATGTCCTGCCGTTTATAATGTCCAGGGGACCATCAAAAATCTGAGTGATAATACTCTTTGAATAAAACTGTCATTTATTTTCGTATCATTGCGTTTTTTATTTCAGGTACCTACCGTACTATACTGCAGCAGTTATTTATCTTTATTGTCCAAGTCTCATCGAGCTATGTTACTTTGCAGTGATAAATAATGCAATAATTACTTTCGTCCTAATGTTGAACATCAGTATGTTTCATGCGCGAAAATGTTTCATACAACTAAAGATGATCAACCCACTGGTTCAAATGGTTCTGAGCACTATGGGACTCAACTTCTGTAGTAATCAGTCCCATAGAACGTAGAACTACTTAAACCTAACTAACCTAAGGATATCATACACACCCATGCTCGAGACAGGATTCGAACCTGAGACCTAAGCGATCGCGCGCTTCCAGACTGTAGCGCCTAGAACCGCTCGGCCACCCCGGTCGGCTGATCAACCCAACTTACATCTTCAGTGCCCGGGTGGATGATGTCAGTTGGTTGTTTATCTTAAGGAGCGTGAAATATTCATCAGGCTACCTTCCATTCAGAAAGCTGTTGCACTCACCGACTGTTATATTGACTTCTAAATTATAGATTGCATCAATCAGTCCCCCTATTTTAAAATTTTATTGTGCAGATCTAGATTTCGGCTAGAAGCTGGACATTCTCAATGCACTATTATTTTCGCTCTGTGCATGTAAGTTCCTGTTGAACGGGCTTTACCCACAGTTGATTGAATACTCACTTCATTGAACTGTGAGTGAAGACCCATCAACAGGGACTTACAAACATTGATGGAAAATAATAGTGCATTGAGAATGGCTAGCTTTTAGCCGAAATCTAGATCCGCACAATAAAATTAAAAAAAATATATAATAGGACGACTGATTGCTGCAATCTATAATTTACAAGCGTGAAATATTTTCAGGGCCAATTTTAATTTGGCCACCCTGTATATTTTTCTGGAGAAAACAGTTGTAAGTATTAGACAGAGATGCTGACTTTATTCACTCGCTATCATCTTCAATGCAGGAGTTGCTCAAAGCAGTGATTTGAGCACAGAAATGTTATGAATGTCTTGCGAAGGAACAGACACCACGCAGATCCCGCAGCTGTGAAACACTATATGTAAATGAAAGGGGGATCACTGCTGTCAGCTGCAGCGGTACATTAAGTGGAATCAGCGGCGACGAGCAGGAGATCCCCGGTTCGAATCCCGGTCCGTCACACATTCTCGTCCCCGTCGCCGCTGATTTATTTAACGTTCCGCTGCAGCCGACAGCACTGAGCCCCCTTCCATTTACATATTGAGCACAGAAAAGATAGCGGCGCTAATTCCCAACAAGAAGGCACGAGTTTCATATGGGGTGACGAAAAGGAAACAGAACATTTAGCTTTGATTAATAAAGGAATGACTGTACATATGCGATATTGCGTGAGAGCTTCAGTAAGAGAGTGAAATAAAAGCCTTAATTCTTCGTAATTACTGCCCGATGCACTGAGGTAAAGTTGAGCATGATATACTTACACCTCAAAGGCTGACGTCTGTGTAGCCTCTGGTCAATCCTCGTTCTTCATTGTTTAGAGCAGGGATTCCCAGAGTGGTCGATATCGACCCCTTAGGGCAGATATCGGTTTCCTAGGGATCGACATAAACGAAAACTGATTTTAGGGGTCGACGAGGTCTAAAAACCGACCCCTATTAAATTAACACAAGTTATGAATAACAGTCTGCTAACTTAAAGCATTGATAATTCTCACTCTGTCTTCTTCTATTGACCTAAGTCAGAATGAAAAATAACACTCTGTAGCAGCTGTTTTAAATTAGCGAACCATTATGAATAAGGGGGTTGATCTTAAAAGTAGGTAATTTGGCCATGGGGGTCTGATGTAACAGTTCATTTTGGAAAAGGGGGCACTTGTCCATAATAGTTTGGGGATCCCTGGTTTAGAGCCACTGATAGTACGTCTCACCCTTGTAAGAACACATTCTTTTCCAAACGCGCGTTATCATCTTCTTCTCTCTGGTTCGATTACTTATAAGTCGTTATTTTTGTTTGAAATAGAACTAATTAAGCCAGCCTTCCGAAGTCCTCATATTAAGATGCAATGCATGAGAAATAACTGCTTCTCTGTGAGATATCATTTTTAGCCACACGATAAATCTAAAAAGATTGCAAATGGCGCAGCAGAAATGACAAAAAACGCTTCCTTATTCCTTGGGGATCGTTGTAATCCAATAGGACGACCTAAGCGAACAGCAGGTGCATGCAACTGGCCCTTTCGGTTCAATTATTATCTATAAATTTAGAAGTTATGTTATGCTTCTGGGGGTACAGACGATGTTTGCTTAGTTTTAATCGAACATTCGCCTTCCGGTGTAAGCTATTTGTTTCAAGAAATGGTTCAAATGGCTCTGAGCACTATGCGAGTTAACTTCTGACTCATCAGTCGCCTAGAACTTAGAACTAATTAAACCTAACTAACCTAAGAAGATCACACACATCCATGCCCGAGGCAGGATTCTAACCTGCGACCGTCGCGGTCGTTCGGTTAGAGACTGTAGCGCCTAGAACCGCACGGCCACTCCGGCCGGCTATTTGCTTCCATCAGTCAACAGTTCTCCGTACCAATCTCATATCTGAGACATACGACGGGTATTCATAAAATTTTAATTATAACCTTCAGCTAATAAAGTCATTAATTGTTTGCTTGCATGTTCGCAGGTGCAGGCCTGCATTCCTCGCAAAAATTGAAATCCTAGCAACACAGTATCTTAGAAGCTTAGAACCCCGCCAGAGGAGCCAAAATAAATGGCGCAGCCCAATGATAAATTGGAGTATTGTGCGATAATTCGTTTTCGGCATTCGGAGACGAACGACGCTGCAACGACCCACGCTGAATTAGTGGAACTGTACAGCAACAACACAGCATTGCGTGATGCAGTGGTTACGTGCGCTGACGCGTCCAGTATGGTCAAACAAGACTAAATGACGAAGAACGAAGTGGCAGGCCATAGGGATGGGAAAATCCGGCCTGCTAAAGCCGATACCAGTATTTTAGTTCTGATAAACGGTGTTTTTCGGTATTTTTCGGTCTCGCTTATAACAGGTGTTGATTTATTACTTGCTAATAGCTGGACAAAAAAGAGAAATTCGATTAGCCTTCGCAGCAGCGTTAAAATTATTGGTTTTAAATAAACGTTTTATAAAAAACGAGTAACTTTTATTCCCAAAATGTCCATTGATTTGAAATATTGCTTTATATTAGAAAATGGGTAAAGTGATCAGTGATATTATAATAAGTTGTCAACAGAAACTAGCAACAAACACGTGGTATAAGAATTGTACAGCGTTGCGGAGGCAATAATGTACCTGTTGCCATGTGGCGTGGCCTATGCATATACATGCAGTATGTAAGACTTGTCCCCATATTGTCTATATGGCAGTTTCTCACAGTCGTCGTTTTGAACGTGAAAATTTGCGTGTCGGGCAAACAGGTAGATATTTCTCCACGAGATTCAGAGGGCACAGAAACATAAGCGAGAACTGTAAATCTTCGTTTAGTGCACTTCTACTAAACTACAGTCATAACACCAACAGCATCGAGGAATCTTTAAAGGCACTACATAGGTTAATGGACGCTCTAAAAGAAATTGAAATTTGTAACGCCTGCAGAGAACAATCACAACACATACGCAGTGAACAAACGCACCTACGAAAAAAAATTTCTCGATTGTTTTAGACATTTACTCTAATGTATTGTAAGTACACAGTTTTACATGTGCGATACATACAATCCACTCAAAATTGCAATACATAAAAAGGAATATTGATTAATATCGCTGATTAGCTGTTCCTTGATGAGCATATTACGTTGTTATCTCTGCCTAACGGAAACCTGTATGTAAAAATTTTGCAAGTATATGAATGTCAATAAACTACAAAATTTGTTGTACCAACTGTTAGCTCCATTTTACTTTGTTCTCGTTACTATGGATTTATTTTTTATTTTTTCATTTTTCTTTTTTTTTTGTAGATGCTTTGAAGTGGCTTAATGCTGAAAAATCTCAAAATAAAAAATTTTAGCTGCTGAAAGCAAGGTGACACAATTTAAATAATTCATGTAAGCTGTCGATCCATATTACAAGAAAGTACTGCGTATGTTACCGCTTGAGGCTGTTCACTTACCGACAGCAGTTGTGTTCAGATACGAGGAGAAACTGGAGTTCAGCTCAATAGGTAGCTCCAAACTCTTCAGGTGAGACCTCTATCACGTCCTGTCCGTTTCCTGACGACGCACATACTAAACAGTAATTGAGCGCGGGTGGAACTCAGCGGCCCAGAGAACGAAAACGTAGTCCGTGGCGGAGGCCCGCAGCGGCCGCACAAGTACCGCCGTGTTATCAGGGCGCATGACTCTGAATATTGGGCCGCGTGACCGGTCCCGTTTCCCTCAATTATCGTATTTACTCTTCGGAGCTCACAAACACTGATAAAAGGTGCTCCTTCTGGAGGGAATACGGCCGCTGGAAGCTACGTCAGCACCTTCTGTTTTCTTCTCTCATCGCCACTGCTATCTGCGGAACGTGGAGAAACAGCTCTTACCGACTTAGAGGGATGAATACATGTAAACAAACTAGCTTAGAAAAAAACTAGGCTAGAAAAGAAGTCAAAACTTCTGAGGTCATCAGTCCCCTAGAACGTAGAACTACTTAAACCTAACCAACCTAAAGACATTACACACGCCTAATTTTCAACATTCGTCTGTAGCACCACATCTGAAATGCTTCGATTCTCTTCTGTTCCGGTTTTCCCACAGTCCATATTTCACTACCACATAATGCTGTACTCCAGACGTACATTCTCAGAAATTTCTTCCTCAAATTAAGGCCTATGTTTGATACTAGTAGACTTCTCTTGGCCAAGAATGCCCTTATTTCCAGTGCTAGTCTGCTTTTGATGTCCTCCTTACTCCGTCAATCATTGGTTATTTTAATGCCTAGGTACCAGAATTCTTTAAATTCATTTACTTCGTGACCATCAGTCCTGATGTTAAGTTCTCATTTCTGCTACTTCTCGTTACTTTCGTCTTTCTTCGATTTACTCACAATCCATATTCTTTACTCATTAGATTGTTCATTCCACTCAGCAGATCATACAATTCTTTTTTACTTTCACTCAGCAAATCTTATCATTGATATCCTTCCACCTTGAATTTTAATTCCGCTTCTAAATCTTTCTTTTATTTCAATAATTGCTTCTTCGATGTACAGATTGAACAGTAGGGGCAAACGACAACATCCCTGTCCTTCACCCTTTTTAATCCGAGCACTTCGTTCTTGCTCGTCCACTGTTATTATTCACCCTGGCTCTTGTACATATTGTGTATTACCCGTCTTTTCTTACAGCTTACCCCAATTTTTCTCAGATTTTCGAACATCTTGCACCATTTTACATTGTCGAACACTTTTTCCAGGTCGACAAATCTTATGAACGTGTCTTGATTTTTCTTTAATCTTGCTCCCACTATCAATGGCAACGTCACAATTGCCTCTCTGATGTCTTTACCTTTCCTAAATCCAAGCTGATAGTCATCTACCAAATCCTCAATTTTTTTTTTCGATTCTTCTATATGCTATTCTTGTCAACAACTTGGATGCATGAGTTGTTAAGCTAACTATGCGATAATTATCGCACTTGTCAGCTCTTGCAGCATTCGGAATTGTGCGGATGATATTTTTTCGAACATCAGACGGTATATACTGTCAGACTTGTACATTCTACACACCAACGTGAAAAGCCGTTTGGTTGCTACTTCCCCTAATGATTTTAGAAATTCTGATGGAATGTTCGGATCTCTTCTGTCTTGTTTGAACACAAGTCCTCCAGTCCGCCCCCGATAGCTGAGTGGTCAGCGCGACAGACTGTCAATCCTAAGGGTCTGGGTTGATTCCCGGCGGGGTCGGAGATTTTCTCCGCTCAGGGACTAATCATCATCATCATCACTTCATCCCCATCGACGCGCAAGTCGCTGAAGTGGCGTCAAATCGAAAGGCTTGCACCAGGCGAACGGTCTGTCCGACGGGAGGCCCTAGTCACACGACATTTACATTTACAGGTCCTCCAAAGTTCTCTTAAATTCTGATTCTAATACTGGATCCCCTATCTAAATCGACTCCTGTTTCTTCTTGTATCACATCAGACAAATCTACCGCCTGATAGAGGCCTTCAATGTACACTTTCCACCTACCCGCTTTCTCCCTTGCATTTAACAATGGATTTCTGATTGCGCTCTTAATGTTACCGCCCTTGCTTTTAATTTCACTGTCGGTTATTTTGACTTTCCTATAGGCTGAGTCAGTCCATCCGACTATTTATTCCTTTTCGATTTCTTCACATTTTTTATACAGACATTTCGTCTTAGCTACCCTGCAATTCATATTTCATTCCTCAGCGACTTGTATTTCTGTATTCCTGAATTTCCCGGAACATATTTGTACTTCCTTCTTTCGTCGATCATCTGAAGTATATCTCCCATTAGCTGTGGTTTCTTTGCAGTTACCTTCTTTGTACCTATGTTTTTCTTTACAGCTTCTGTGGTTGTCGTTTTTAGAGATGTCCATTCCTCTGCCTACTGGACTATTCTTTATTGCTGTATCTAAAGCTTTAGAGAACTTTAAGCGTATCTCGTCATTCCTTAGTACTTCCGCATCCTACGTCATTGCGTATGGTTTCTTCCTGACTAATCTCTTAAACTTCAGGCTACCCTTCATCACTGCTATATGATCTGAGTCTATATCTGCTCCTGGGTACGCTTGATAATCCAGAATCTTATTTCGGAATCTCTGTCTGACCATTATGTAATCTAACTGAAGTCTTCCCGTCTCACCCGCCCTTTTCCAAGTCTACCTCCTCCTCTTGTGATTCTTGACCAGGGTATTCGCTATTTCTAGTTGAAATTTATTACAGAACTCAATTAGTCTTTCTCCTCTCTTATGCCTTGCCCCAGGCCCTTATGTTCCTGTAACCTTCTCCACTGCTCCTTCCCCTACAACTGGTGTAAGGAGCGTAAACATTGGAGATGAACAGTGAAAAAACTTTGTGTGGAGTGACGAATCACGGTACACAATGTGGCGATCCGATGGCAGCGTGTGGGTATGGCGAATGTCATCTGCCAGCTTGTGTAGTGCAACAGTAAAATTCGGAGGCAGTGGTGTTATGGTGATTAAGATTTTCATCCTCCTTTGCGCATTGCATCACCCTTTCAGTATCCTCATATACTTTGTCTATCTCTTCATCTTCAGCTTGCGACGTCTGCGTGTGTACCTGTACTATCTTTGTCAGTGTTGATTTGCTGTCGATTCTGTAAGAACAACCCCGTCACTGAGCTGTTCACAGTAACACACACTCTGCGCTACCTGCCCATTCATAACGAATCCTACTCCTCACTCACCAACGATTAAGCAGCAGTCGTCTACCTGTCTGTTGGAGGAATCGAATGCCCTACCCCCAAGCGCTTCCGACCAACCTTGAGGCCAGCATGGAAACACGTTGAAGGGCATGCATTGTCGTCCTTAGTGATCACACATACCTTATTAAAAATCATGTCCCTCCATTTGTAATTTCCAGGGCACCATCATGAATTGCGGTGACTCCAATGTAATTATTATTTATGAGTAAAAGTCTCATTTCCGCTCGGCTCATGGGGTATTTCTTTCAGCTGTCTTTTGTACTATACTGTGGCAGTTCTTTCTATGTATGATCCGAGTTTCATGGAGCTATGTTACTTGACAGTAACACATCATGCGAAAGTTACTGTCATCCGCAAGTTTTGTTCACCAGTGTAACGTTTTAGCGGCTGAACACATCATGATTTAACTAAAATATTTGCAACCAATGTAAATATTCTACGCGAGTGAGTGTGAATGGACCTGTCTTTTACGTCATAGCGTATCATGTATCATAGGCTGGCTTAGTGGATTACGGCCGAAGGCCACAAAAACATATAAATAAATAGATAAAACTTCAAAGTTACGGACAAAACAGCAGTGTCAGAGAAAATGATCCTATCTAGAAAGCAAGATATCACAGTACGACATAAACAATGAATATGTTAGAAATAGGTTGCCAGACTGAAGAAAGCTTTCTTCAGTAAAAGAACACAGCTGGTATCAGATGCTGATTAGGAAATGAGGAAGAAGTCTTTGGAGCACAGAACTGTATGGAAGTTAAACATGGACTGTCAGAAATTCGGAACAGGATGAACTGGAAGTATTAGAAATTTTATGCTGTCGTTGGATCTTAAAATTAAGAATTACAATTCTCAATTACTGAAAATGTTATACCAGGAATGGAAGAAAAGATTAATGGGTCGTACATTATGTGATCAGAAGTATCCGGACGCCTTGCTGAAAATGGCTTACAAGTTCGTGGTGCCCTCCATCGTCAATGCTGGAATTCAATATGGTGTTGGCCCACCCTTAGCCCCGATGACAACTCTCCCAGACATACGTTCAATCAGGTGCTGGAAGGTTTCTTGGGGAATGGAAGCCCATTCTTCATGGAGTGCTGCACTGAGGAGAGGTCTCAAAGTTGGTCGGTGAGGCCTGGCACCAAGTCGACGTTCTAAATCCCAAAGGTGTTCTATAGGATTCAGGTCAGGACTCTGTGCAGGCCAGTCCATTACAGGGATCTTATTGTCAAGTAACCACTCCGTCACAGACCGTGCATTATGAGCAGGTGCTCGATCGTGTTGAAAGATGCAAGGGCCATCATTCCGAATTGCTCTTCAATAGTGGGAATCAATAAGGTGCTTAAAACATCAATGTAGGCCTGTTCTGTGGTAGTGCCACGCAAAGCAATAAGGGGTGCAAGTCCCCTCCATGAAAAACACGACCACACCATAACACCGCCGCCTCCGAGTTTTACTGTTGCAGTACGCAAACTGGCAGGTGACATTTACCGGGGATTCGCCATATCCACACCCTGCCATCGGATCGCCACATTGTGTACCGTGATTCGTCACTCCATACAACGTTTTTCCACTGTTCAATCGTCCAATGTTTACGCTCCTTACAGCCAAGCGAGGGGTCTTTTGGAATTTACCGGCGTGATGTGTGGCTTGTGAGCAACCGCTCGACTCCAAGTTTCCTCACTTCCCGCCTAACTGTCAAGCACTTGAAGTGGATCCTGATGCAGTTTGGAATTCCTGTGTGATGGCCTGGATAGATGTCTGCATATTACACATGACGACCCTCTTCAACTGTCGGCGGTCTCTGTTAGTCAACAGACGGCGTCGGCCTGTATGCTTTTGTGCTGCACGCGTCCCTTGATGTTTCCACTTCACCATCACATCGGAAACAGTGGACCTAGGGATGTTTAGGAGTGTGGAAATCTCGCGTCTGGCGCAAGTGACAGCCATCACCTGACCACGTTCGAAGTCCGTGAGTTCCGCGGTGCGCCCTATTCTGCTCTCTCACGATGTCTAATGACTACTGAGGTCGCTGATATGGAGTACCAGGCAGCAGGTGGCAGCAAAATGTACCTAACATGAAAAACGTATGTTTTGGGGAGTGTCCGGATACTTTTGACCACATAGTGCTTGTTACAGCAAGAGGGAGTAATTAATTTGGTGCTGGCAGGAGTAGCAGAGGGGAAAAATAATAAACACAGACAAAAACTATAATATATGTAAGAGACTGTACAGGTTATTGGATATATTAACTACGCAGAGACTGTAAGATGGGCACCCGATAGAAAGAGACAGAGGACAGGAACAAATCAGTCCAAAAAGACGATAAAAAAGGAAGTGTGACTTAAATCTTTTCCAGTCTCAGTTTTGAACATCGTACACTCTTTTAGTCATCTATTCTTCTTTTAAGGGAGTGATCGTTATCTTCAGGTGGTCTTGCATGTGACAAGAGCCTTTCGTTTCCCACATTCTTTTGCACAGAATCGTTCTCGGTCCTCGTCAAGTTTCTTGTAGCTTCGAGCGAGGTGGCGCATTGGTCAGTACACTAGATTCGCATTCGGGAGGACGACCTTTCAACTCCCCGTCGGGCCATCCAGATGTAGGCTTTTCTTGATTCCCTTAAATAGCTTCAGGCTAGTGCCGGGATGGTTCCTTTGAAAGGGCACAGCCGATTTCCTTCCCCATCTATCCTCCCTTTGAGTTGTGTTCCGTCTCTAACGATCTTGCTTTGGGATAGACGTTAAACACTAATTTCCTTATCTTCCTTTCGTGTTGTGGCTGCTTTAAAACAAGCGCAGTGATCTGGAAATCAGTATTATGCGAAAGAAACAGTCATATACGAGGGGCGTTTAGTAATTAATGCAACACTTTTCTTTCGACAGCAGATTGGTTTTGTTCAGGATTCCAATACAACATATCATTCTCCATTCTTTTGGGCACAAAATTCTATTTTTTAATGTAATCTCAGATCAGTGAACGGCGTTACGTACGAAACCTTAAAAAATGTTCAAATGTGTGTGAAATCTAATGGGACTAAACTGCTAAGGTTATCAGTCCCTAAGCTTACACACTACTTAACCTAAATTATCCTAATGACAAACACACACACCCATGCCCGAAGGAGGACTCGAACCTCCACTGGGACCAGCCGCACAGTCCATGACTGCAGCGCCTCAGACCGCTCGGGCAATCCCGCGCCGCAAGCCACCTTTCTGTGAGGACTTCTGTGCCCGCATGCTATCACTCCACAGGTCGACGTTGTATCCAACGTCTTCCTGCATCAAGAACTTCCACTTCATCCAACAGATGGAAATCTTAAGGTGTGGGACCTAGGGGGTAGGATGGACGAGGCAGAGCAGTCCAATGAAGTTTTGTTAACGTCCAATGAAGTTTTGTTAACGCTTGCGTTGTTGTGGAGAAGGAAAAGTTCGTTTTCGTTTTTGTGGCGACGAACACGCTCAGGTCGTTTCTTCAGTTTCTTGAGGCTAGCACAGTTGTGTGCGGTCGTCGGGTGGACATCTTTGCGTGACAGTTACGATGATGACAGACGTATTGCCCAAAGACTCAACGTGCTTTTGTCCACTGCGAGGTCTCCGAAAGCGACTACGAGTATCTACGAATCTCTGATTTTCCGCCAAAAGGAAGTCAATGGCAGCTCTCTGCTTGGAACACACTTCCATTACAGACGCCATTTTGAAGACTACATATAGCACTGCCACGTATCAGAGGTTGAAGTGGGGCTAAAGTGGGAGTATTCCTCGATGTCCTACAACTAATTTCGCATTTTTCAACCTAAATTGGCCGAGAAAAAATGTATTGCATTACTTATTGAACGCCCGTCGTCAAAACCTCCATCTTTAAATGAACATTACTCCATGTGTATTCAGTGCATTGCCTGGCAGCATATTTCCACACTCGATAATTTATCTGAGTTGTCAATTATGGCCATACAGTCACACACATTAACAATATATTACATGGTATTTATCGACACATAAACGGCCTTTAATTAATATGATGATTGTAATTATTCTTTGTGATACTTGCCTATGAAAAGTACTTTCAGTCCTATGAATGTGTTCGTATGCAGCAGCGATAATTACACAGTATTGTTGTTACTAATACATAAATGTGTAAAAATAGTGCAAATGTGGTTAACAGTAAAGCTCTGGTATTACCTCAAAATGTAAACAAACAGTGATGTATCCAAATGTGGTGACCATTTCGCTTTCGTGTTGGAGACATGCGCTGCACGGTAGTCTCACTTGACAGATATTGCTAAAGTGTGAGTGTCGCAGCATTCTGTACTTGAGTATGCAGTTAATTAACCCACGAAGGAGGTGCCTTACAATAGTCTCGCTCGAACAATGCTTGAGTACTGCTCGTCAATCTGGGATCTATACCAGAGAGGACTGGCAGATGAAGCAGAGAAAATGCAAAGAAGATCAGCGCTGCTCCGATACTGAGATGTTCGCTCTGAATTCAATAGGCCATTCCCGGCTTAACGCAGCATTAATCGTTCATCTGCTTCAGCACCAACAAATTATATATATTCTCGAGGCATCTGCTAACGAGATCCTAATCGCCGTTCGTTATGTACGTCACTGAAACTCCCTCTTCCTTGGTCTTCCGTAGGACATTTCAAGATTCTCGTTATTCTCCGTCGACATCTACAAATGTGTCACTCATTCTAGATAACAATGTTCCATTCACAGTTTAGCGGTCAGTGGATAATGTTTCAATTCTCATAAAGATGGTAAAGAGGTATGTTTCATATCATGATTCCGTAACACAAAACAGAAGATGGACTTCGATATATCATATAGAGCTGTGTCCCATATTCACGACAGACGAAATTAATTCAATCTCCAGCTAACCCAAGGCAAGGTCAGTTGGCCACTGGTGATCGAGCTTCTACTCCGTACATAACATACGAATTTATATGGTGAATAATTTTATTAGAAACAAGGCAATAAGTTTTACATGGAATTTGATTTAATTTTCTTGAAAACACTGTCCTTTGCTGGCAAAGCACTGAAGCCAACGTTGAACCCATGACTGGAAGCATGTCTGGAAGGCTTCTTTTGAGAGGGGGGAATAGCTGCTCTGTTGTCTCTCTCTCAATGTTAGGAATGGTGTCAAAACGTTTTCCTTTAAGCATAGCTTCAATTTTTTGGAAAGAGCCAGAAGTCGCACGGTCCTAAATCTGGTAAGGCGGGTCCACACCCACACAGGAACATATTTTCCGGCCAAAATCTCGCGAATTGTCGTGATGCAGAAGGAAACCATTGGCCCATTTTTCTTCGTGCATAGTTTTGCAAACGTTGCATTATACTCTTGTAAAATTCAGCGCTTACAGTTATTCCCCTAGGAACGAACTCTGATCGCACTAAACCACCAACATCGAAAAAACAATAAGCATGACTTTTAAATTCAGTTTTGACTGACATACCTTTTTAGGGCGGGGGAATTTGCGGGTTTTCCAGTTACATTTAGTTTTGGACTTGTCGTCCTGGACCGAATAAAGAAGATTCTTCAACTCCGCGCAGACTGACACGATTTTCCTTCTCTTCATCACTCAAAAGTCTGCGAACAGATACTGCACTCACTCGTCCCATCTGCAAATTGCTGGCTGCAATACTTTTGCACGGATCCTTGTGAGATGTTCAGCTCTTCGGTAAACTCTCGAATAGCCATTCGTTTGTATGAACGAACAATTTTTGCCACTTTTTGTACGTTTCTTCTGTTTTTGAGGCTAATGGACGTCACGAACGTTGCTCGTCTTCTGCCGACTCATTTCCGGTTTTAAATCGCTCACACCACTTGCGAAGAGTCTACAGAGTTACAGAATTTGGAATCGCGTCTATACTTACCATGGCAACCAGTAGCTTCTAAGTGGTTCTGCAACAGCCCCAGAGAGGCCAACCCATGTACTGTCGATCATACAGCGTTTTGGTAATTCATCGTTTTATAACTTTGTAGTTTTATGTAACTTTCTTCAATGTATGTAGCTCTCTGACCAGACTTTGTATTTGACGTATAGGTCTGCATATGACCACAGGCGTGGTCGAAGCCGGTTACCAGAATAAATAAATTTGTGATCAAGACTGATTTTAATAGTAGCTATTACAGAATTGTCGCTCTACACCAGGGGCCGTCAAGATATCGGCTCGCGAGCCCCGCCCAGCCTCGTGTGCCAAAGCACTCAGCCTCGATCACGTTTCCCCCTCCGCGACGCCACGCTGTCCCAGCACGAGAAGGGGAAAGGGGGTAAAAACAGCGAATGCGCCCGAGGTAAATGTCAGTGCAGTCGCAGTACATACAACTTGGTTTCATATTTCACCTTTCTCAACAACATAGCCCACAAACAAAACAAATTTTCAGTATTATTTAACTAGCTGGCTCTGAGCACTATGTGACTCAACTGCTGTGGTCATCAGTCCCCTAGAACTTAGAACTACTTAAACCTAACTAACCTAAGGACATCACACACATCCATGCCCGAGGCAGGATTCGAACCTGCGACCGTAGCAGTCGCACGGTTCCGGACTGCGCGCCTAGAACCGCGAGACCACAGCGGCCGGCATATTATTTAACTATTTTGGTGTACTGAAGACATATTATAATTCTTATCTGGTACAAACTATCGGCGTACGGACAGATGTATACAATTTCTCAGAGTATACCACCCTAGTTTCCACGTAATTGTGGCTGATTTAGTTTCATAATTGAAAGAAAATCTTTTACACAAATATGTCGATCGAAATATTGTAACCCTTTTGCAACCTCAACATACAGACTTGGAAACTCTACCTGAGGAAAGCAATGTAGACGTCCTGGACAGTTTTAACTGAAAAAGATTTGTCTTTAAAACTGGAATTACCTTGCAGGTGAATCAGTTATATCTGCACATGCACAGGGGCACTTTCAACTGAAACAGAAAACGGAATCGAAAACAGATGTAAGAGTGACAGTGCCTTCAAAAACTTTATAAAACTAATCTTGAAATTATATGAAGGCCACAATGAATATTTCAGGCCTCGTGTTTTCTTTGACGCTAATGAGCTTAGGGAACTGGACTGTCATTGTCAGAATGTGTCCCCGCTAAACCGCGATTTTCTTTTCCAACGTATCGCCAACAAATAAAAAAGAATTTACCTTGCGATTTCTTACTCTGAGCAGTGCGCAGTGAAGTCCACCTAACATGCGAAGTCTGCAACCCACTCTGGATGTTCTAATTTTCGTTCTGGTACGCCTGTTTCCATCACCGAATCTTAAATCGAAAAATCGTTCCAGGAATGCCCCTTGACTTAACCAATTTACTTGAAGTGAAGTCTTCATACTCTTCGTTCAGTTTCACTCAGCACTGTTGCAACTGACAATGGAATAATGTATGTGGCTTCAGAAATTTCTCTAATCGTAGCACCAATTTCTTCACGTGATCCAAGCTTGCTAATTTAGCACAGAATGTTTCTTGATGCACGGAAAACTGAATCCCGTATCTCGATCGTCGTAATATTTTGCTCTTTCATTGTCAACTAAATCGATAAATTCTTCCTGAGTGGCATTGCAATATTCTTTCACAGCATATATGCAGTACCTGCACCGCTTATGCGAACTGAGAATTCTCATCCCTCTCTTCCGTCATTTCCATTCATCGTAAAAGATTGTGACGTAAATTATCAGACTACCTCTTTTTGTGCAAACAGATAATGGATCTGTGAACGTCCGTAACACAAAAAATAGCGATGGAAAAAAGACAACCCTGACACCATGATTCTGCCGAACTTGGAGATTTGTTTTCCGATTGCAAAATTCCGCACCGCAGTGCTAAATGAAAAGCCAGTCTGTTGCTGGTACTTCCGAAAAAGACTGAGCAAACCCGAGTGACACGCCAGACCCCATTTCATGACTTTCTTTGGCACTTTTTTACGACTTGAAAAGGAACCTACGTTCACATGTTGGTCGAAATCAGTGATGAACGACGGACACGCTAAACAAAACCTCCCTCTAGCTCTTCTGGATGCTGACTGAGAAGTCAGAACGTGTCCCAACTTGACGCTGCCTGTCTCAACGGATCTGGCTATCAGAAAAATCACATCAAATGGTTTTAGTGTCAGCGGCTGCTGCTAAAAAAATCATTCACCGTTTTTTTATCACACTTCGTACATCTTTCACCTTTGGAGTCTTTTTAGCGAACAGTTAACGAATGAATTAGAACAGAGATTGCAGTTTATTTTTTTCCATTTTGGATGTGCAGCACAAGAAAATTGAGTGAGAAGGAAGGAATTTAAGCTTTGGATTAAATGTGCCATCGACTATCTACTCCATTAGTGGCGATGCATACGCTGGTGTTGGTCAAGGAAACGAAAGGAAATCGCGAATGCGTTTTTCAAAGGACACAACCTGGAATTTACGTTAAACGAATTTGGTAAGCCACGGAAAACCTAATTCTGGAAGACAGAACGGGGATTTTTAGCGCCACTTTTCTGAGTACGAGCCCAATGCCTTATTATTGCATCACTTCACTTGGTTAGTAATTGTGTGCTACTCCTGAGATACAGAAAGATCTAAGCCCTCATTCATTTCTCACACGAAACCAAATTTCCGACTTTCAATAACGTATTTGTGCACAAAAGTTTTTTTTAATAATGCTACCTGTTAACAAATTAATTTCCTGAATTGGAGCAAAATCATTCGAGAATTTACAGAATATCCATCATTTTGATTTGCAGCTCCTTGTGTTGGCCGTGTTTTCACTTAAAATTTTGGATGTGAGGTCCGCTAGTTATGCAAAACACCGTTTTTCTCAGTACCCAAACATGTTTCGGCACCACTGTGCCATCATCAGTGGGTTTTAGTTTTTATTTATTCTGCAATGTGAACATTTTTGTTAAATGATTATAAAATTATGTGCATTTTTAGTTCAAACAACAGATTGTTTCTTTTTGTAAATACTTTTACATTTCGTGTTCATGAATTTTCTGGATTACTTGTGTGTTAATTACTACAGGTAGCTTGTCATCTGCAACCAAACGATGTTGATGAGAATTTTTTTGTTGTTGCTGGGAGTTAACCTATCTTCTAGAATGTAATTCAGTTTTTCGCGATGTTTTCGCGCCTATATTCGTTTTTACTTACGTTTTTAAGTGACAGGTACTTCCATTCTCCGCATAATGCTGAGGTGTTATGATGCACACGTAACCATAACAAGTATTTTTCACAAATAACGTAGTAAAACATTTTTCGCTTCACCAGAACACAGTGTGATTGTGGTTTGTTATGTGTCCCAGCCCAGTCAGTGTTCACCAGAGAGTTCGGCGCCAAATCAGAATTTTCTTTGCATTTTATCTTTGTGTCTGTAATTTCTGTGCACTTCTTAACTGTGTGTGTTGACTTTTATATGGTATGCCTTTTGTGTGTAAATGGTGCGTCTTTGCAGATCTTAGTTTGTCTATTTCTCATGAATACGATATTTCATAATAATGTGTAACGAGTCAAATTTTCCAATACATGACATAATTAAGTTAATTTAAGAACATAATTAAGTTAATATAACAACTTTTTTATTTTTTGTTTTTATAATAACTTTTTGTTTTTTTTTTCTTAATTTTCATCTAAATATTCCTGTATGGAGTAGAAGGAGCTGTCATTCAGAAATTCTTTTAATTTCTTCTTAAATACCTGTTGGTTATCTGTCAGACTTTTGATACTACTTGGTAAGTGACCATAGTGGCAGTATAATTCACCCCTTTCTGTGCCAAAGTTAGATTTAATCTTGAATAGTGAAGATCATCCTTTCTCCTAGTACTGTAGTTATGCACACTGCTATTACTTTTGAATTGGGTTTGGTTGTTAATAACAAATTTCAAAAGAGAGTATATATACTGAGAAGCTACTGTGAATATCCCTCCGCCACACACCGTCAGGTGGCTTGCGGAGTATGGATGTAGATGTAGATCCTTAAATAAATGTCTGCAGGGTGATCTTGGGTGGATTCCAGCTATTATTCTGATTATACACTTTTGTTCAATAAATACTTTATTCCTCAGTGATGAATTACCCCAAAATATGATGCCATATGCGTGCAATGAGTGAAAATAGGCGTAGTAAGCTAGTTTACTAAGATGTTTATCGCCAAAATTTGAAATGACCCTTATTGCATAAGTAGCTGAACTCAAACGTTTCAGCAGATCATCAATGTGTTTCATCCAATTTATTCTCTCATCAATGGACACACCTAAAATTTTTGAATATTCTACCTTAGCTATATGCTTCTGATTAAGGTCTATATTTATTAATGGCTTCTTACCATTTACTGTACAGAACTGTATGTACTGTGTCTTATCAAAATTCAGTGGGAGTCCGTTTACAAGGAACCACTTAGTAATTTTCTGAAAGACATTATTGACAATTTCATCAGTTAATTCTTGTTTGTCAGGTGTGATTACTATACTTGTATCTTGCCTCTTCATGAATGTAGAATAGCATGTCATTAATCTATTTTAAGAATAGCAAAGGAGCCAAGACCGACCCTTGTGGAACCCCATTCTTGATAGTTCCCCAGTCTGAGGAATGTGCTTATCTTTGCATATTATGAGAACTGCTTATTTCAACTTTCTGCACTCTTCCAGTTAGGTACGAATTAAACCATTTGTGCACTGTCCCACTAATGCCACAATACTTGAGCTTGTCTAGCAGAACTTCATGATTTACACAATCAAAAGCCTTTGAGAGATCACATCAAAAGCCTTTGAGAGATCACAATTTTACTCAGTCTCGTGTGCACTGAGTTTTATGGCCCTGTGCTATAAACTGATGAAATTCCCTACTCAAATAAACAATGCAATACATTTTCCTTAGTTCTTGAGTCGCAACGGATGTACTCTTGACATCCTGTTCTCTCCACAGTAGGCATACAAAATATTCAATCTTGGCTAAGAGAAATGCAGTGGCGGCCGTAAAACAGCTTCATACAACAAATGTCACACGACATGGTAGAGGATGAGGTACTGATAACAGGATATGCTAAGACCGAAATCTTCATTTAGAAAATAGTATTCAAAATAAAGTTTCTCCATCACAAAATCTGATATGAAACATTTTAGATTAACTTCAAAATCAGTGAACGCCTTGATTGTGTAAATAGGTTATTCAGGTTTTTTTTATTGGTAACGCCACGTAGCGCTCTGTATGAAAATCACTGGCTGTGCTGTGTGCATTCTGTGGCTAGTTTGCATTGTTGTCTGCCATTGTAGTGTTGGGGAGCGGCAGCTGGATGTGAACAGCGCGTAGCGTTGCGCAGTTGGAGGTGAGGCAGATGGCTGCTGGATATATCTACAAGGACTACAGTGGGTCTACACCTTTGATGACTTACCAATACCATTATTTCTACAAGGACTGCAGTGGTTCTGCATCTCTGGTGGCCCACCAATACCATAATCTCTACTAGGACTACAGTGGGTCTGCTCTGTGATGACCAACCTTCCAATATTCTTCAAAGCTTCGACTGACTCTGCTGTGGGTTTGCTCTGTTGTGGCCCATTACCTGTCTGCATGTCAAGAGTCAGCACTGTCTTTCCGTTGGAAGGACAACACTACTTCTTCAAGACTGCTTAGAAATCCACTACTTCCGAGTGCATTTTCTTATATTGCTCAGTCTTTGAGAAAAACACCGCTATTTTACTGTGATGAATGATCAGGACTGTCTTTATGGACTGTGAGACAATTTTAGCTTTTGACCAACATTGTATCAATAAGTGTGTGCATTTGATATCTTTGTTATTGTAATTGTAACTATGAAAAATTTTATCAAATCATTATTGGCCACTGCCCAAAACAATTTGTAAAATTTTTTGTGGGGAGCATGGGGCTATGTAAGTAGGCTGTTTAGGTTTTTTTATTGGTAACGCCACGTAGCGCTCTGTATGAAAATCACTGGCTGTGCTGTGTGCATTCTGTGGCTAGTTTGCATTGTTGTCTGCCATTGTAGTGTTGGGCAGCGGCAGCTGGATGTGAACAGCACGTAGCGTTGCGCAGTTGTAGGCGAGCCGCCAGCAGTGGTGGATGTGGGGAGAGAGATAGTAGAGTTTTGAAATTTGTAAGAATGGATGTCATGAACTGATATATATATATATATATATATATATATATATATATATATATATATATATATAATGACTATTAAGGTACATACATTGTTCTCTATTAAAATCTTTCATTTGCTAACTATGCCTATCAGTAGTTAGTGCCTTCCGTAGTTTGAATCTTTTATTTAGCTGGCAGTAGTGGTGCTCGCTGTATTGCAGTAGTTCGAGTAACCAAGACTTTTGTGAGGTAAGTGATATGTGAAACGTATAGGTTAATGTCAGTCAGGGCTATTCTTTTGTGGGGATTATTGAAAGTCAGATTGCTTTGCGCTAAAAATATTGTGTGTCAGTTTAAGCACAGTCGTGTATAATTGTTCTAAGGGGATGTTTCAACTGTTCTACAATTCTCACTTACTGACGTAGTTAACAATACTTGGAGTGTTACATGACAACATGTCTGACATCGTTGACAAAACAGATTCCAAAATTTAGCTTGTCTGTATAAGGGTAACAAAACACACAAAATATTATAATCGGGAATACCAAATCAACCGATACATTAAATCTGATGACAAATACTTGGTTCCTACATTCAAGTGTCAGTACTGTAAAATTAGCAAAAGCCACTTTGCATTGCAGCATACTTAAAACTAAATATACAAAATTTCATTACCTTACAAAACCATATTATGCTGCATCCATAGGCCAACAGCTGAATTCTCATAGCTAGTCACTAACTTAAACTCTTACATCTTACCTTTAACAGAGTGCAACGGCAACTGCTACTGCGATATGTGTGCCCCTACCTACAATTGATTCTGACATTCAGGCAACATCTTTGATTCAGTGGTGATACAATCTCTTCTACATGTGACAACCATTAGATGTCATTTGTCTTGAAATGTATTACAAAATCGTGCTCCACGTACAAGTGGACCGCTCCCAACCTGACTCCAGGAGCATTAAAGGGAGGTGTTGTGCATCGTAATGTGGTTTGCGGTTAAAGTTTTTAGAGAGTACGTATCTACAATAGTCAATGAATATATTGCTTCCCTCTAGGCGTACTTAGCGCGAAAAGATTATGAAGGCAAAATTAGATAGATCAGAGCTCACACATAGGCTTAACAACGAACTTTCTTCCCGTGCGTCATTCGAGATTGGAACAGGAAAGGCAGACAAAATGGTTCAGTTGGCTCTGAGCACTATGGGACTTAACTTCTGAGGTCATCAGTTCCCTAGAACTTAGAACTACTTAAACCTAACTAACTTAAGGACATCACACACATCCATGCCCGAGGCAGGATTCGAACCTGGGACCTTAGTGGTCACGAGGTTCCAGACTGTAGCGCCTAGATCCTCTCGGCCATCACGGCCGGGAAAAGGCAGACAGTCACAATGATACTCAAATTATCCTCCGTCACACTCCATAAGGTGGCAGGCGGAATGTGATGTAGATGAAGACGTAGAATGGGCGCTTGAATCATGGGACGCTTCAAGGGTGACTGGGCGTTTTCGTTTCTTGTCATCAGCGTGGTGACTGGCTGGCCACGATTTCTTCTCAGGCGTCAATCTCTTCGCCTCAGAGTAGCACTTGATTCGAGATACAAGTTGGTATAGAGCGGTGGTTGGGTACGAATTCGCTGAAGATCACTTCGGGTGATTCATCCCCTCTACTTTTCAAGCAGTTACTGAAGGTATTCTTGTATGGGTGTCATTTATAATGATTGAATGAAGCTGTACCTACCATCGTGTATGACTAACGACCGATACTAGAGCTTACTGACCATGTGCATGCATTCGTCTGTCTACAGAATGGCCGGCCTGAGTGGCCGAGTGGTTCTAGGTGCTACAGTCTGGAACCGCGCGACCGCTACGGTCGCAGATTCGAATCCTGCCTCGGGCATGGATGTGTGTGATGTCCTTAGGTTAGTTAGGTTTAAGTAGTTGTAAGTTGTAGGGGATTGATGACCTCAGAAGTTAAGTCCCATAGTGCTCAGAGCCATTTGAACCATTTTTGAACTACAGAATGCCACTGGGGACCTGTGCCTTCAGCAATACAGTGCCCCACGTCATCGTTCCAAAACTAAACCAGAATGGTTTTAAGTGAGCCCCGCGCCAAATTTTCCTGTCCTCACTTTTACTCTCTTACTGCAAACATCTGGGACGGATGGTTTGTATGTCTGGGACAAATGTTTCGATCAATTTACTTGAATCGGTGGAGCTATCCCGAATCACGATGGTTCCCCACCAGTTTCAGTGTCCTGTGGAGTCCATTTCACCCTACAATGAGTCCATGCAAATTCACTCAAGTACTGATCATTATGTCGTGCTGAAAGGGCAGAACAGATTGAGGAACGGAAAATTGAAAATCTTGTCTGGAATCTGCTAGATCTCCTCGCGCTTTGGGCAAGTAACCGGATCTCCAGGAAGGAAGGCGTAAATTTTTTATTCTTCGCATTAGCGAAACGTGGCACGAAAGTAGCCAAGGGGACTACAACGACCGTCGGTATAGCTTGTAAATTTTCCACGGAAACGGCGCGCTCAAAAGAAATTGGCTCTCATCGCCTCGTAGCCCGGTGGTCGGCGGTTGACCCCCACACGGCCGTCCTTGAGCGTGTTTCCTGCGGCCGAAAACACCGCGGCAGCTGCGCGGGGTGCGTCGCTCCCGAGCGGTCGCTGCCCCTAGAGATCCAGTTCTCCAGCACCGAGAGCGCCCCGGCCCGTCGTCCCGTCTCTCGGCCAGCCGTGAACTCGTTCCCGGCTTCTGACCGCGCGCTCTTGACCTTGGGATCCGGGCACGCCGCTTTCACTGCTGGCTCCCACACCGACGCCGCCGCAGGGGGCGTCCGCGCGCCGGCCGGGACGATTCGTTATGCGAAGGCCTCGCGCAGATTACGGCGCACGCGATCTAGCAGCTGCAGTCCGGCTGCCACTGAGGGGGTACAGTGCGTTACGTATCGAGCAGTTTATCGACTTTACTCTGGCACACCTAAACGGGTTCACAGCTTTGCTGAGCAACAGTCAAGCAAGAACTGCTGAAGCGTCTTAACAAATCTGTGTTTGCAATGCGAATTGTGTCAAACATAGGGGATATAGAAATGAAAAATCTGGCATACTATGCTTACTTTCATTCCATATGGGATTATTCATCAAGCCAAGCCAAAGTTTTCCGGGCACAAAAACGTCCAGTAAGAGTTATATGTGGTGTGAACCCAAGAACATCTTGCAGAAGCCTGGTTAGGGAACTAGGCATACTAACTACTGCTTCCCAATATATTTATTCTTTAACGAAATTTGTCATTAAAAATATACCACTTTTTCAAACAAACAGCTAAATTCATGGAATCAATACTAGAAATAAGAATAATCTTCACAAGGATTTAAAGTCACTTAGTCTTGTACAAAAAGGTGTGCATTATTCAATAACACACATTTTCTATAACTTACCAGCAGCCATAAAAAGCTTAACAACCAATGAAATACAGTTTAAGAGAAGCCTAAAGGATTTATTGGTGGCCAACTTCTCCTACACCATTGATGAATTTCTCAGTAGAACCAACTGATTTGTGTGTGTCTATATATATACTTCAGCACAATTTCAGTGCAGTAATGTGTTAATTGAAAATAAGTATTATAGTAGTTGTATTACAGGTTTATACCAAACAAGCAGCAACCAGTCGCAAGATCATGTTTTCTTTATTTAATTTTGCATATCGATTTCAACTGATTAACAGCCATCATCGGTGCTTTCAACGTGTATGTTCGCTGAGTAATAACACTGTCTTAAACAGTGATCTTGCGACTGGTTGCTGCTTGTTTGGTAATTTTATGGTTTACGGAAGCTGCACAACTTGGGAACCATATGGTGTCCCCCCATTCAGAAATAAAAAAA
The DNA here is from genome assembly GCF_023897955.1 of Schistocerca gregaria. Classification (NCBI taxonomy): domain Eukaryota; kingdom Metazoa; phylum Arthropoda; class Insecta; order Orthoptera; family Acrididae; genus Schistocerca; species Schistocerca gregaria. The sequence goes on from NC_064927.1 coordinate 282,591,917, forward strand.
ACTTTTTTTTTTAAATTCAGTGTATTAGTATTTGTAAAATGATTCTTTCATATAGTGTTCATTAAAAAATGACTATCATTCCACTTGGGAACTGTGGAATGGTACATTAGCTTATTTGTTTGAGTTGTAAATATTTGTCATGTATTTTTGTTTTTCTGACATATTCTGCATCCTGGAGGACCTCCCCACTACGGATCAATTGGAATGAAAGTAAATCTAATCTAATCCAGTAATTTTTAAATGAACACATAGCCGTTTGACTGTATTATTCTTTACTTAATTACTGTCAAAATTTCGCCCCTTTATACCATTTTCAAGTGACTGAGTTTATGTCGATAACACATATTGCAGAACATCAAGCTCAAAATTGGCTATAAATAAAGAAAAATATTCGCTCCTCACAAAACGTCATATGCAAAATCATCATCTTGTAAAAAGATCAGTAAATAAAAGCGGGAACATGCATTCTGTGGCGAGTGAATATTTTTCTTAATTTATGGGCAATTTTGAGCTTGTTGTCTTGCAATATGTGTTAATGTCATAATCTCAGTCACTTGAAAATAGCATAAAAGGCCGAAGCTCGGGTCGTAATTATAGGTTCACTGGACAACATCGGTCTTGACATGTTTGTCTGGGACGTACTGTTTAGGAAAAAATTGTATAATTAATTCCATTCCCCCAGTCACGATCAAGGCTTTCGTCACGTTACCATTGGTTGTACGGCAAAGACGAAGCAGCAGTACTAAATTTTTTTCGTTTTTAACTAACCGAAGGACATCACACACATCCATGCCCGTGGCAGGATTCGAACCTGCGACCGTACCGGTCGCGCGGTTCCAGACTGAAGCGCCTAGAACCGCTCAGCCACCCCGGCCGGCAGCAGCAGTGTTGCTGCCTAGCTTGTCATCGGTTAATAAAGATCACGTCACCGAAGGAACAGTTAAAAAATGAATGAAATGCAGTTGTAAATATGGACAACCATCAGGTCTGTAACGGAATGACGACAGTGAAAATTTATGCCTGACCGGGTCTCGAACTCAGACTTACCGCTTATCGCTGGAGGTCGTCTTACTATTTGGCTATCCGAGCACGGCTCACTGCCAACTTCCAACTTCCACATGTCGGTAAACATACGTCTACAGCCTCTAATCGTATACCCATTATGTATATTTTCGGATAGGCGAGACATTTGACGTGATAGTGTCGGCGGGTAAATACGATATTGGAGTGCCTTTGTTGTTCACAAGTGCGATGCAGCGTTCCTTGGGATACGCATGGTCTTAATTCGGAATAACACAGGCACTGCAGTACCGTAATTAAGTGGTAGTCTTCCTTTTTTTCGTTGTTCCCACTGAGGTAACAAAAGTCATCGGTTGCCTCCCAATATCGTGTCAGACCTCCTTATACCCAGATAGTGCAGTAACTGGACCCGACAAGTTGTTAGAAGTCCCCTGAAGAAATATTGACCCATGTTGTCTCTTAGCCGTCCACAATAGCAAAGCTGTTGCCGGTGTAGGATTTTGTACACGAACTCACCTCCCGATTATGTCCCATAAATGGGTGGGGAAAGCATTCGCCCGATCTGTTCAGAATTTTCTTCGAACCAGTCGCGAACATCTGTGGTCCTGTGACTTGGCGCACTGTCATCCGCAAAAATTCCATCGTTGTTCGGGAACATGAAATCCACGAATGACTGCAAATGGCCTCCAGGTAATTGAACGTATCCATTTACGGTCAGTGATCTGTTCGCTTGGACCAGAGGACCTAGTCTATTCCATGTAAACACAACCCACATCCTTATGGAGCCACCACCAGCTTGCACAGTGGTTTGCTGACAACTTGGGTACATGGCATCGTGAGTCAACCCTACTAATAGCTCTTACCAATTGAAATCGGAACTCATCAGACCAAGCATGGTTTTCCAGTCGTCTAGGGTCCAGTTGATATGGTCACGAGCCCAGGAGACGGCCTGCAGGCGATGCCATTGTGTTAGCAGAGGCACTCGGTCGTCGTAAGTCCCACTTTGATTTCTGCGGTTAATTCACGCAGTATTGCTTATCTGTTACCATTGGCAACTATACGCAAACGCTGCTGCTCTCGGTCGTTAAGTGAAGGCCGTTGACCACTGCGTTGTCCATAGTGAGAGGTAATGCCTGCAATTTGGTATTCTCGAAACACTCTTGAATGTTTGGGTCTCAGGTTATTGAATTCCCAAGCTATTTACGAAATGGAATGTCCCATGCATCTAGCTCCAACAGCCATCCCGCTTTCAGAGTCTGTTAATTCCCGCGTGCTGCCGTAATCACGTCGGCCTGAGAAGAAATGAGAGCTCTGCCAACACACTGCCAGCTTGTACCTGTAAGTAGGCTGTTTAGGTTTTCTTATTGGTAACGCCACATAGCGCTCTGTATGAAAAATCACTGGCTGTGCTGTGCGCAGTCTGTGGCTAGTTTGCATTGTTGTCTGCCATTGTAGTGTTGGGCAGCGGCAGCTGGATGCTAACAGCGCGTAGCGTTGTGCAGTTGGAGGTGTGCCGCCAGCAGTGGTGGACGTGCGGAGAGAGATGGCGGAGTTTTGAAATTTGTAAGAATTGGTGTCATGAACTGATATATATATATATATTATGACTAAAGGTAAATACATTGTTTGTTCTCTATTAAAATCTTTCATTTGCTAACTGTGCCTATCAGTAGTTAGTGCCTTCCGTAGTTTGAATCTTTTAGTTAGCTTGCAGTAGTGGCGCTCGCTATATTGCAGTAGTTCGAGTAACGAAGATCTTTGTGAGGTAAGTGATTTGTGAAACATATAGGTTAATGTTAGTCAGGGCCATTCTTTCGTAGGGATTTTTGGAAGTCAGATTGCGTTGCGCTAAAAACTATTGTGTGTCAGTCTAAGCACAGGCGTGTACAATTGTTCAAAGAGGACGTTTCACATAGACCTGTCTTGTACAATTTTTCTAAGGGGACGTTTCATACCTTGTGGATGCGATACTGCCGTCATCTGTATATGTGGACATCGCTATCGCCTGAATTCTGTCACCTCAGTGTGTATCGTTATGTCGACTAATATACGTCAGATAATTTATGTATACAGAGAACAATAGCGGTCCTATCACCCTTCCTTGGGGTACTCGTGACGATACAACTGTCGCGAGGACAAGTTGCTGGATCTGTTGCTTAAGAAGTCTTCGAATCGCTCACGTATCTGGGAACCTGTTCCGTGTCCTCGGACCTTCGTTAAGAGTCTGAGCTGTAGCACCGTGTCAAACGCTTTCCGCAACTCTAAGAATATATCTGTTGCCCTTCATCCCTTGTTCACTAATTCAGTGCTGATTTATGGACAGAAGATCTCCCTTTTCAAGATGATTTATTATATTCGAAATGAGAATATGTTAAAGAATTCTGCAGCAAACCGATGTTAAAAATATAGATATTTAATTTAGATCTTTTACCCTTGATATGTACAGGTGTCATCTGCGCCATTTTCCGGTCGTTTCGGACTTCTCGTTGGGCTAGAGATGCTCGATAAAAGCAAGCTGAGTAGGGGTCAGTGCCGTAGAATGCCCTGTGTAAAACTGGATTGGGGGCTGCCACTGGCAACTGTCCGATTCACCTCTGTTTCACACCATGCAGTTCTACAGAAGCCGTTAAAGCTACAGTATTGAGCAATTTAGTGTGATCTTTTGTCACGGAAAACGCTTGCAAAATTATTGGCTCGCCGCGTTGCTCATTTTCATGATGTGGCTGATGCACTGAACAACGCCAACAAGAAGAGACAGACTGTCCTTAATGCTTTTAAGGTATTCCAAGTCAACGACTTACACCAACGAAAAACCAACATGTCATTTTCGAACGTTTCTACTGTTACCCTTTCTCATCACCACACCCACTGCTAGCGGTAGCAGGGGATCGTAGTTTCACAGTATTTTATACAAATAATGATTCAGGTGTCTAACAAATCTGGTTGGAATTACTCCACTCGTTTCTGAATTTAACTTCCATGTCACACCCTGAGCTACAGGGGTGTGAGGAGTATTTTAACATCACAGTTAATTTTTCTTGTGATACGTATGCCAGTTTTACTAGAAATTCCTTCAGATGTTACAGAGATATGCTGATATGTAAATCTCTTTGCACCCCGCCTCTCCTCTACACCCACTTCCAGAGGTGAAACGTCATTGTGACTATCACCAAGAAGCCCAGTTACCCCAGAAACTATGAATTGGATATTAATATCGGCCGTTATGACGTTTGGCTAGCCAAGACTCCCAACTTTAGGAGAGTTTGGGGTATACTTCCTCATAATTTTGTCTAAAAATAATTATTCAAATAATGAAACATGTATATACAAAATTTGACTGAAAATGCTCCAGACATTACTGAGTGGAAAGAGTTTGCTCGCTCGGCCATTACTGAGTTAAGCTTCTATGTTACCTCTTTTCAGTCCTACCTCTATGATAGGGAAACCTTCGCAGGCGCACATCATCTCACCAGTGTATCATCGTAAACGGATGAGTGGATACGTATAAGACCAACATCGGGGAATAACTTCTAGGATACTAGAGCGAGCTGTAGATGGTAAAAACTAGAGAGAACGAGAGAGTTGGGAATACATCCAGCAAATAACAGAGAACGTAGGTTGCAAATGATGCTCTGAGACAAGGAGACTGACACAGGAGAAGAATTCGTGGAGGGCCGCATCAAACGAATCAGACTGATGATAAAAGAACAAGAAGATCAAAATTCAGATATTCATCTTTATATACAACATTTTATGTCTGTCATTGTTATTGTTACTATTAAACCTTAGGCAACAATGTTTCTTATGTTGAAAATAAGAGGGACAAAATATACACTAATGGGAAAAATCGCAACACCAAATAAATAATTAACGTACAGTAATGAAATTGTAGGAATACATTTGTCTAGGTAACTTAATTAAGTGATTAACATTGCAAGATCACAGGGTAATGTAAGCGCGAGATAGGCTATGGTAAATGTGAAATGCTGGTACGTTAGTAACAGGTGTAACCACCCGAATGCTGAATGCAAGCATGCTAATGTGCCGCATTGTGTTGTGCAGATGCCGGATGTCAGCTTTTGGGAAGGAATTCCATTCCTGTTGCTCGTGGTCGACCAGTACAGGGGCGGTTCATGATGTTTTGGGTGATGCTGGAGTTGTCGTCCGATGATGTCCCATAGGTGCTTGATTGGAGACACATCTGGTGATCGAGTAGATGAATGCAACATTTGACACTTTTTACAGCATTTTGGTTTACAACAGAGGTATGTGGGCGAGCGTTATCCTGTTGGAAAACACCTCATGGTATGCTCTCAATGAATGCCATCAAAACGAGTCGAATTGCCATTGACGTACAAATGTCATTCAGGGTGCGTGAGATAACCATGAGAGTGCTCAAGCTGTCATACGAAATCGCACATCAGACCATAATTCTAGGTATGGGTACAGTTTTTTCTAGCACGCAGACAGGTTGGGTACAGTTCCTCAACTGACCTCCTAATCAACAAACGATCATTGCTGACACCGTAGCAGAACCATCCTACACCAGAAAAAACAACATCCACCCCGCACTGCAAAAAAATGGTTCAAATGGCTCTGAGCACTATGGGACTTAACATCTATGGTCATCAGTCACCTAGAACTTAGAACTACTTAAACCTAACTAACCTAAAGACATCACACAACACCCAGTCATCACGAGGCAGATAAAATCCGTGACCCCGCCGGGAAACGAACCCGGGAACTCGGACGCGGGGAGCGAGAACGCTACCGCAAGACCATGAGCTGCGGACTCCGCACTGTAGTGAGTTTTCGTTTGACACCACTGAAATCGCAAATGGCGGTAGTATGGGGTCAGTGAAATGCACGCTACAGGGTGTCCAGCTCGGAGCTGTTCTCGAAGTAACTGATTTGTAACAGTTACTTGTCTCTCTGTGGAGTCAACTACTGCTCAAATTGCTGTTTTAGTACGATGTGCCAGAGCCATATGCTGAATATGATCGTCTTTCCTCTCGGTAGTGCCACATGGCCGTGAGGAGTCCTGTCTTCTTGCAATCGTATATCTTCGTGACCACTTCTCCCACAACCATCTAGAGGGGCTACATTCCTGTCAAAGTCTTTCTACAATATCGCAGGAGAAACATCCATATTCTTGTATCCGTAGTAAATGGCCTGGTTCAAATTCAATGGGGTATTGACAATGGCGTTTTTGTCGCCTTGAAGAATGCTTCACTAAGATCAACTCACCATGTTCAGTCTCAAAAGTAACTAACACTTATGACCGTTACAGCGTGCATTTAAAGCAAACCTGCTTTACATCTTCGTTGCGGCGCTACAAATGGCTCTGATCACTATAGGACTTAACATCTGAAGTCATCAGTCCCCTAACCTAACGACATCACACACATCCATGCCCGAGGCAGGATTCGAACTTGCGACCGTAGCAGCAGCGCGGTTCCAGACTGAATCGCCTAGAACCGATCGGCCACAGCGGCCGACCGCTCCTGGCGCCATCATCTTTCAGATGTAGAAACACGCCTACCAACTTCCGATTACATGATTGCGCACAATTGCTTCTTGGTGTTGCGATTTTCCTTCTGGTAGTGTATTTTGATGTGGTGTGGCTGGATGGGAGGGGGGGGGGGGGGGGGGGGGGAGGGGAGCTCGGAACTGTGACCCTCCCCAGAATCCAACTTTTGATATGCGGTTCCGGCATAGTCGAGGCATGTGTCTGCAGCGATCATAGAGTCATCCACACCCGGCTAATAACTCAGTATTTACGCACTTCAAGGACTCTCCTCATTTATTGCATCCCGAGCGCATTATAGATGGTCCGTGGTTAATAAGACTGACTACGAACGTGGTTGTAACAAGAGGAATGCGAAGAGAGACTGGCAGTTTCCGACCCGTCCTTGAGCACAGTGACATCTCAGACCTTGGCGGGAGAGCGTTGCCGCAAGCAGCTGTGGTCTGCCATTCCCAAGAAGGACGCGCCGTTAGACAAGTACGGCACCTGTTCGGTTACCAGAGGCAACGGGATCTGTTCCGTCACGGCCGCTGCTCATCCTCGCTTTCACAGTTTCGCGCTGACGTGTCGGCGTCCGCTGAGTGACGCAGCGGTTGTGTCACAGACACCTGCTACTATCCGCGCACCACTTTATCGGCCGTGACCCACGCCACATATTAATTCACTTTTCGACACACCCAGTTAGGTAATTAGAAGAGATTAGATCTAGTTTTCAAAAGAAGTTGCTTCCATTCTAGCAGCTATCGTAGTTCACTGGAACAACGAAGGGACCTAGCGAATGGAAGTAAGACCATGTCATGCCTGTTTCCAAGAAGGGTGGCTGGAGAGATGCACATATTTTTGGACTATACCGTTAACGTCAGCCTGTTGTAGATTTATGGAACATCTTTATTGCTCAAGAATTGTGACGTTTTTGGGAAAAGAAAAACTACCGTGCAAAAATCAACGTGGATTCTGCAACCAGCTCTCTCTGTTCCTTCGTGGTGCCCTTAGCGCCATAGACAACGGGACTCAAGTTGTGTTCCTTGGCTTCAGTAAGGCATTCGACGCCTATCCGCTGGCAAAATGAAATACAAAAATTACCGAGTTTTGGACCAGATTTACGACAGGATTCAGGATTTTGTAGCTGATATATATATATATATATATATATATATATATATATATATATATATATATATATATATTCTTTTTTTTTGGGTCATCAGTCTTCTGACGAGTTTGATGCGGCCACCCACGAATTTAGCTGCTGTGCCAGCGTCTTCATCTCAAAGTAGCACTTGCAGCCTACGTACTCAATTATTTGCTCGATGTATTCCAATCTCTGCCTTCCTCTATAGTTTGTGGCCTCTACAGTTCCCTCTAGTGCCATGGAAGTCATTCGCGCGTCTCTTAACAGATGTCCTATCATCCTGTCCCTTCTCCTTATCAGTGTTGTCCACGTATTGCTTTCCTCTCCGATTCTGTCAGAGCCTCCACATTCCTTACCTTATCAGTCCACCTAATTTTCAACATTCATCTGAAGCAGCTGGCTTCGATTCTCCTCTGTTCCGGTTTTCTTACGGTCCATGTTTCGCTACAACACTGCTGTACTCCAGACGTACATTCCCAGAAATTTCTACCTCACATTAAGGCCTATGTTTGATACTAGTAGAATTCTCTTGGCCAGGAATCCCCCTTTTGCCATTGCTAGTCTGCTTTTGATGTCCTCCTTGCTCCGTCCGTTTTTGGTTATTTTACTGTCTAGGCAGCTGAATTCCTTAACTTCATCTGCTTCGCGCCCATCAATCCTGATGTTAAGTTTCTCGCTGTTCTCATTTTTGCTACTTCTCATTACTTTCGTCTTTCTTCGATTTACTTTCAATCTATATTCTGTGCTCATTAGATTCTTCATTCCCATTAGCATATCCTGTAATTCTTTTTAACTTTCACTCAGGATAGCAATGTCATCCGGGAATCGTATCATTGATAACCTTTTACCTTGAATTTTAATTCCACTTCTGAACCTTTCTTGTATTTCCATCATTGCTTCTTCGATGTACAGATTGAACAGTAGAGGCCAAAGAATACATACCTGTCATATACACTTTTTAGTCAGAGTACTTCGTTCTTAGTCGTCCACGCTTATTATTCCCTCTTGGCACTTGTACATACAGTACATTACCCGTCTCTCCCACTAACTTACACCTTTTTTCCAGAATTTCGGACATCTTGCACCATTTTACCCTGTCGAAGGCTTTTTTCAGTTTGACAAATCCTATGAACGTGTCTTGATTTCTCTTTAGTCTTGCTTCCATTATCAACCGCAACTTCAGAATTATCTCTCTCGTGCCTTTACCTTTCCTAAAGCCAAACTGATCGTCATGTGGCACATCCTCGATTTTCTTTTCCATTCTTCTGTATGTTATTCTTGTCAGCAACTTGGATGCATGAGCTGTTAAGCTGATTGTGTGATAACTCTCGCACTTGTTAGTTCTTGCAGTTTTTGGAACTGTGAGTATATTTTTTGGAAGTCAGATGGTATGTCGCCAGACTCATACATTCTACACACCAACGTGAACAGTCGTTTTGATGCCACTTCCCCCAGTGATTTTAGAAATTCTGATGGAATGTTATCTATCCCTTCTGACTTATTTGATCTTAAGTCCTCCATAGCTCTTTTAAATTCTAATTCTAATACTGGATCCCCTATCTCTTCTAAATCGACTCCTATTTCCTCTTCTATCGCATCAGACAAATCTTCCCCTCATAGAGGCTTTCAATGTATTTTTTTCCACCTATCCGCTCTCTCCTCTGCATTTAACAGTGGAATTCCCGTTGCACTCTTAATGTTACCACCATTGCTTTTAATGTCACCGAAGGTTGTATTGACTTTTACGTATGTTGAGTCCGTGCTACCAACAATCATTTCTTTTTCGATTTCTTCACATTTTTCCTGGAGCCATTTCTTCTTAGCTTCCCTGCACTTCCTATTCATTTCATTTCTCAGCGACTTCTATTTCTCTATTCCTGAGTTTGCTGATACATTTTTGTACTTCCTCCTTTCACCGATCAACTGAAATATATTCCTTATTACTGTATCTATAGCATTAGAGAACTTCAAGCGTATCTCGTCATTCCTTAGTACTTCTGTATCCCACTTCCTTGCGTATTGATTCTTCCTGATTAGTGTCTTAAACTTCATCCTACTCTTCATCACTACTATATTGTGATCTGAGTCTATATCTGCTTCTGAGTACGCCTTACAATCCAGTTAATGATTTCGGAATCTCTGTCTGACAATGATGTAATCCAACTGAAATCTTTCGTATCACCCGGTATTTTCCAAGTAAACCTCCTGCTCTTGTGATTCTTGAACAGGGTATTTTCTATTTGCAGTTGAAGCTTATTACAGAACTCATTTAGTCTTTCTACTCTCTCAATCGTTGTCCCAAGCCCATATTCTCATGTAGCCTTTTCTTCTACTGCTTCCCCTACCACTGCGTTCCAGTCTCCTATGACTGTCAGATTTTCGTCTCCCTATACGTACTGTTTTACACTCTCAATATCCTGATATACTTTTTCTATCTCTTCATCTTCAACTTCCCACGTCAGCATATTGAGAGTGTTACAAAAAGGTACCGCCAAACTTTCAGGAAACATTCCTCACACACAAATCAAGAAAATATGTTATGTGGACATGTGTCCGGTAACGCTTCATTCCCGTGTTAGAGCTCATTTTATTACTTCTCTTCAAATCAAATTAATCATGGAATGGAAGCACACAGCAACAGAACGTACCAACGTGACTTCAAACATTTTGTTACAGGAAATATTCAAAATGTCCTCCGTTAGCGAGGATATATGCATCCAACCTCCATCGCATGTAGCTCATTTTAGTTTCGTCATTCCAACGTGATCAAATTGTAAATTTACACAATCGACATGTGCGGGCTGACGAAAATCCGCGCGCAATTGTGCAATCACGTCATCAACACAGATTTTGTGTGAACGTTTGGGCAGGCATTGATGATGATGTCTTGATTGGGCACCATATTCTTCCACCTACGCTCAATGGAGCACGTTATCATGATTTCATACGGGATTCTCTACCTGTGCTGCTAGAACATGTGCCTTTACAAGTACGACTCAACATGTGGTTCATGCACGGTGGAGCTCCTGCACATTTCAGTCGAAGTGTTCGTACGCTTCTCAACAACAGATTCGGTGACCGATGGATTGGTAGAGGCGGACCAATTCCATGGCCTCTACGCTCTCCTGACCTCATCTACATCTACATGACTACTCTGCAATTGACATTTAAGTGTTTGGCAGAGGGTTCATCGAACCACAATCATACTATCTCTCTACCATTCCACTACCTAACAGAGCGCGGTAAAAGCGAACACCTAAATCTTTCTGTTCGAGCTCTGATTTCTCTTATTTTATTTTGGTGATCATTCCTACCTATGTAGGTTGGGCTCAACAAAATATTTTCGCATTCGGAAGAGAATCTTGGTGACTGAAATTTCGTAAAAAGATCTCGCCGCGACGAAAAACGTCTTTGCTCTAATGACTTCCATCCCAATTCTCGTATCATATCTGCCACACTCTCTCCCCTATTACGTGATAATACAAAATGAGCTGCCATTTTTTGCACCCTTTCGATGTCCTTCGTCAATCCCATCTGGTAAGGATCCCACACCGCACAGCAATATTCTAACAGAGGACGAACGAGTGTAGTGTAAGCTGTCTCTTTAGTGGACTTTTTGCATCTTCTAAGTGTCCTGCCAATGAAACGCAACTTTGGCTCGCCTTCCCCACAATATTATCTATGTGGTCTTTCCAACTGAAGTTGTCCGTAATTTTAACACCCAGGTACTTAGTTGAATTGACAGCCTTGAGAATTGTACTATTTATCGAGTAATCGAATTCCAACGGATTTCTTTTGGTACTCATGTGGATCACCTCACACTTTTCGTTATTTAGCGTCAACTGCCACCTGCCACACCATGCAGCAATCTTTTCTAAATCGCTTTGCAACTGATACTGGTCTTCGGATGACCTTACTAGACGGTAAATTATAGCATCATCTGCGAACAACCTAAGAGAACTGCTCAGATTGTCACCCAGTTCATTTATATAGATTTGCCGTCTATTACTACGAACTGCGACCTTCCTGACAGGAAATCACGAATCCAGTCGCACAACTGAGACGATACCCCATAGGCCAGCAGCTTGATTAGAAGTCGCTTGTGAGGAACGGTGTCAAAAGCTTTCCGGAAATCTAGAAATACGGAATAAACTTGAGATACCCTGTCGATAGCGGCCATTACTTCGTGCGAATAATGAGCTAGCTGCGTTGCACAAGAGCGATGTTTTCTGAAACCATGCTGATTACGTATCAATAGATCGTTCCCTTCGAGGTGATTCATAATGTTTGAATACAGTATATGCTCCAAAACCCTACTGCAAACCGACGTCAATGATATAGGTCTGTAGTTAGATGGATTACTCCTACTACCCTTCTTAAACACTGGTGCGACCTATGCAATTTTCCAGTCTGTAGGTACAGATCTATCGGTGAGCGAGCGGTTATGTATGAGTGCTAAGTAGGGAGCTATTGTATCAGCGTAATCTGAAAGGAACCTAATCGGTATACAATCTGGACCTGAAGACTTGCCCGTATCAAGCGATTTGAGTTGCTTCGCAACCCCTAAGGTATGTACTTCTAAGAAACTCATGCTAGCAGCTGTTCGTGTTTCAAATTCTGGAATATTCCATTTGTCTTCCCTGGTGGAGAAATTTTGGAAAACTGCGTTCAATAACTCCGCTTTAACGGCACAGTCGTCGGTAACAGTACCATCGGCACTGCGCAGCGAAGGTATTGACTGCGTCTTGCCGCTTGTGTACTTTACATACGACCAGAATTTCTTCGGATTTTCTACCAAATTTCGTGACTGTTTCGTTGTGGAACCTATTAAAGGCATTTCGCATTGAAGTCCGTGCCAAATTTCGCGCGTCTGTAAATTTTAGCCAATCTTCGGGATTTCGCGTTCTTCTGAACTTCGCATGCTTTTTCCGTTGCCTCTGCAACAGCGTTCGGACCTGTTTTGTGTACCACGGGGGATCCGTTCCATCTCTTACCAATTTATGAGGTATGAATCTCTCAATTGCTGTTGGTACTATATCTTTGAATTTGAGCCACATCTCGTCTACATTTGCATAGTCAGTTCGGATGGAATGGAGATTGTCTCTTAGGAAGACTTCTAGTGACACTTTATCCGCTTTTTTAGATAAACTTATTTTGCGTTTGTTTCTGGTGAATTTGGAAGAAACGGTACGGAGTCTAGCCACAACGACCTTGTGATCACTAATCCCTGTATCAGTCATGATGCTCTCTATCAGCTCTCGATTGTTTGTGGCTAAGAGATCAAGTGTGTTTCTTCAATCCTCTTGACTTTCATTTATGGGGGTATTTGAAAGCTCTTGTCTACGCAACCCCGGTACAAAATGTAGAGACTCTTCGTGCTCGTATTGTGCACGGCTGTGATACAATACGCCATTCTCCAGGGCTGCATCAGCGCATCAGAGATTCCATACGACGGAGGGTGGATGCATGTATCCTCGCTAACGGAGGACATTTTGAACATTTCCTGTAACAAAGTGTTAGAAATCACGCTGGTACGTTCTGTTGCTGTTTGTTTCCATTCCATGATTAATGTGATTTGAAGAGAAGTAATAAAATGAGCTCTAACATGGAAACTAAGCGTTTCCGGACACATGTCCACCTAACATATTTTCTTTCTTTGGGTGTGAGGAATGTTTCCTGAAAGTTCGGCCGCACCTTTTTGTAACACCCTGTATATCTGAACTATTGTTGTCGGTGTTGGTTTACTGTCGATTCTGATAAGAATAACCCCGTCACTGAACTGTTCACAGTAACACAATCTCTGTCCTACCTTTCTATTCACAACGAATCCTAGTCTATTATACCATTTACTGCTACTGTTGATATTACCCTATTCTCATCTGACCAGTAATCCTTCTTTCCATTTCACTTCACTGACTCCTACTATATCTGGATTGGAATTTGCATTTCCCTTTTCAGATTTTCTGGTTTCCTTACCCCGTTCAAGCTCTGACATTCCACGCCCCGACTCGTAGCACGTTGTCCTTTAGCTGATTATTCAATCTTTTTCTCATTGTAACCTCCCCTTGGCAGTCCACTTCCAGACATCCGAATGGGTGACTATTCTGGAATCCTTTGCCAATGGAGAGACCATCGTGACACTTCTTCAGTTACAGGTCACATGTCCTGTGGATACATGTTACGTGTCTTTAATGCAGTGGTTTGCATTGCCTTCTGCATCCTCATGGCGTTGATCACTGCTGGTTCTTCCGCCTTTAGGTTCAGTTTCCCAACACTAGGACAAGAGACTACCTTAAACCCCCTTTCTCCACTCCTTCGCCGTCTTTGACCATGCCGTTGGCTTTAACGGAATAAAATCTACGGATGTAAAGGTAATGTCCGAAGTACTCCAACGAAATGTGATAGGACCATTAGTGTCTAGGCTACAGTATACATAAATGATCCAGTAGTGTCGGGTGCTCTTTAGGACTCTTGGGAAATGATGGGATTGTCTATAAGAAAGTAGCAACGGTAGAAGACAGTATCGATTTGCAAAATAACCTACAGAAAATTATGAATTGCGTAGCTACTGGCAGTTGATCCTGAATGTAAATAAATCGTTATATTGAGCATACCAGTGAAAAAAAAAAATCCACTGCTTTATAACTACAGTGTTGATGACAAATTGCTGGAAACAGTGTATGCTGTAAAATATCTAGGAGTAACTATCTAGAACGGCCTCAAATGGAATGACAGCATAACACAAACATTAGGAAAAGCAGATGCCATACAAAGATCCATTGGAAGAATCTTAAGGAAATGTAACTCATCCACGAATACAGTGGTTTACCAGGTGCTTAGACGCTTGTTTGACCGGTTCTTTGAGTGTTCTTCACCAGTCTGTGATCCTTACGAGGTGGCAGCGGGTGCGAGAGAGGCGTTATACATCACGGAGAAGTTTACTATTGAAGTTTCTAGGAAACACTTTCTCACACGTACATCTCCCGAAATGATCACGATGAAAAGATTCGAGAAATTGGAGCCAATATAGAGGCTTACTCACAATCATTCTTGCTACGCGCAACTGGGCAGTGGAGCAGGGGAAGGGGGGCTCAATTGTACCAGAAGTACCCTCTGCCACACCATTAAGTGACTTGCGTAGTATGGAGTACACGCAGATGATGTAAAGGTAATTTAAGGAGATGTCTTTACAATTTTTACAGGGTGCCCCACGAAGAGTCGTCATTATTTAATGATATGACACGAACTATCGTTCGATGCAAAAAAGTGTATTAAACATGCGCTCGAAAAGGTTGCCTAATGAGCTATGAGCACTTGTCCATCTCAGCCACCGCAAATCACGTGTCTTCTACTGATCTAGTGCTCATAGTTGTTAAGGTATGCATTTTAGAGTCCATGGTTACTAGACAAATTTTGTACTGTTTTGGTCCATACTAATCTCGTCCCAAAATATGAGGAGCAAAGAGCGTGCAGCAGAAGAGATTGTTTCACAGTATCGAAGATGAAGATGTGCTCAGAGCTCTTAAGGAATGCATTTTAGAGCTCATGTTTACTAGACAAATTTTTCTTGGTTTGGTGCATACTAACTCTTTGCAAAATATGGGAAACGAAAAGCTTGCAGTTGAAGATACTTGTTTCACAGCATCAAAGATGAAGAACTGGTCATAGCCCTTAAGGTATACATTTTAAAGACCATGTCTACTAGTCTTTCTTGCTTCGAATGGTCGTTCCTGTCATATCCCTGAACACTTGCACGCTGTATAAATGATCTTCTAGAAACGTCGGAATCTCTGAAAAAGGTTGTGCAGGCGACGCTGTCGTTTATACAAAGATTGCAACACAAGAAATCTGTATCGAAATGTAGAATGACCTGCAGAAGATCGTTGATTGTTCCAAGGATTGGCAGCTGATGCGAACGTAAATACTGGGAGTAAATAGGCGAGGAGAGCCATTACTTTTCGATTATGCTATTGGTGAAAAATCACTGGAAACAGTAACAGATGTAAAATCGTCCGAAGCGACCAACAGTGCAACGAACATGTCCAACAAACTGTGGGGAAAGCATATGTCAGGCTGAGATTCATTGGGATAATCTTAAGGTAATGTAATTCACCCACGAAATAAGTGGCTTACAAAATACTTGTTTGACCGATTCTTGAATATCGTTCATCAGTCTGAGCCCCTCATTAAGTACGACTAACAGAAGAGATAGATAAGATCCAATGGAGAGTGGCAAGTTTCATCACTTACTCGATTAGTAAAGGCAGTCGACACAAGAGAGGCGTTGTGTGTCACGGGGAAAGTTACTGTTGAAATTCTGATAACGTACCTTCGAAGATGAGTTGGGCAACATACTACTTCCTTCCACCTATTTCTCGCGAAATGACATCGACTAAAAAATCAGAGAAGTTAAAGCCCATACGGCAGTTTGTCGATAGTCGTTTTTACGGGCACCATTCGAGTGTGAAACAGAGAAGAGGAAAATTACAGCGGTGTCTTACGTACCAACCACACACACTGTATATTGACTTGGAGGGTTTCGGTGTAAATGTGGATGTAAGCTACATAGACTGCTTCAGGACAGCAACAGGACGTCGACCATTTAAAATCACGAAAGAAAGCAGCAAGTAAACGACTTACCATTTGACAGCTGAGAATTTTTCAAATGCGATTCCTCGGACAGATTTTCTGTTGGAAGCTAATCCGTGCGTGAGACGAAAGATGACGCATTACAAAGAATCGCATGAAGTACTGTTGCTCGTTTACTGAAATGGCCTGTCGACTTCACACGCTGTTCATTACAGTGATCACTTGCTTGTTTTAATCTACATTTTTGTTTTTCTTATACATCGGATTTCCTTTGTTTCCGAATGTTGATTCTTCAACGCTCGCTTTGCTAACGATACGATCAGATAATGCATAACAATTTTCAACGAAAATGGGTTTTCTGCGCTGCCTCCATGTACCGCAACATTTACATCGAACTCTGATAAAGCTGGTTGTACATACAGGCGATATGCAAAATAAAGTGAACAGTGGTAGTAGTGGGATGGCTGTGTTTGACGGTCAACAGTGCAGGTTAGGCACGTGTCGCTCTGGACAGTGCGCGTTCAGTATGGCCTAGGCATCAGTGTGGGTTGTTTACGAGTAACGCACATTTCGTATTTGCATTCAGAGGACGAGGTCGACGTGCAGTGAAAGACCTAACAGAGTTACAAAGAGGGCAGGTTGTGGGGCCCGATTAGCTGAAGCATCAGTAACCAAGACAGCCAATTTATTGAATGTTTCAGTACCAACTGTTTCAATAGTCATGTCAGCTCGCACGAAACATGGGAAGACATCAGCGTGTAAACGTAATAGGGGGCGCAAATCAAAACTAGATGATAGAGATCGTCTTACGCTAACACAGTGTCAAAAACAACACAAAACTACGGAGGCTAAAGTGACTGCAGAACTCAACAGCCATCTTCGAGACCACGTGTCTATCGACATTGTCCGCCGAGAAGTCCATAAAGCGACTGTTGACGACAACCAACGCAAAGGAGAGTAAAACATGGTGTCAAGGCCGGCCGGAGTGGCCGAGCGGTTCTAGGCGCTACAGTCTGGAACCGCGCGACATCAAACACATCCATGACCGAGGCAGGATTCGAACCTGCGACAGTAGTGGTCGCGCGATTCCAGACTGGAGCGCCTAGAACCGCTCGGCCACATCGGCCGGTCCCATAGTGCTCAGAGCCATTTGAGCCATGGTGTCAAGTGTATAAATCCTGATCGGCTGATCAGTGGAAACACGACATTTGGTCCGACGAGTATGCGTTTTCGTTATTTCAAACGTCTAGAGAACGCCAAAATAAGCCTACAATCCTGATTGATTGATTCCAAAGTTTAAGCATGGGGGTGGAAGTGTGATGGTGTGGGCAGCCACATCATGGTATTCTGCTGGTACCATTATTACTCTCAAAGGCCGTGTTACCGTCAACGATTATATGAACATTTTAGGTGATATGGTGCACATCATGATTCAAATGTTGTTCCTCAACAATGATGCCATATTTCAGGACGATAATGCACCCATTCACACAGACAGGACAGTACCATCGTATGAGGAGCATGCAACTGAACTGCAGCGTCCTCACTGGACAGCACAGTCCCTTTCGGGAGGTACTGGGGCGCAGACTCCGAAGCCGATTTCGGCCTCCCTCGTCATTACAGGAGTTAGAAGAGGTTCTGATCGAAGAACGGTAAAAATTCATCTGGAGACTATACACTCATTATATGCTAGTACAGCTGTACTACTGGCGAATGGGGGTTCAATCCCTTATTAATAAATCATTCCCAAGCAAGTACAGGTGTTCACATTATTTTGGCTATCCCCTCTGTATACGAGGGACTTTCAATAAGTAATGCAACACATTTTTTTTCTGGAAGCAGGATGGTTTTATTCAGAATTTCAATATACCATATTATCCCCCACTATTTTGGCTACAAAACCATATTTTTCAACATAATCCCTGTTAAATGCGACTCGTCACGCCACCTTGCTGGGAGAGCCCATATACCAGCACGTTACCACTCCACTGATTGACGTCGGAGCCAACGACTTGCTGCATCAATAACTTATCCATCTCTCATTAGCCTAGTAGCTCCCAAGCAATTCCGCGTTCTTCGTTGCTCTTTATGATCTTCTGTTCAGCAGCGAGGCATCCGTTAGGCACACGCATTTGAGTACACTAACTAGTGTATGTGTGTGTTAGCTCTGCCAACAGAGACGTCCAGTGAAGCAACGAGGAGTTTCACTCTGATCCTTCGACAACCTAGAATAACAGTGTCTGAACATAACAACACTGCAGGAGTCACAGCTGTGTGCGGCCGGCCGGCATGAGGAGATGGAACAGGTTCACTCGACCTTGTTGCGATGATGACAGACGTCTCTCCCAACGACTCACCGTGCTTCTGTTCACTGTCAGGTTTCCGGACAGATTACGCAAGGGCCTTTGAATACCTGCGATACTCCAGTTTTCCGCCAAAAGAAACTCAATGGCAGCTCTCTACTTGGGAAGCACCTCCGTTCAAGACGCCATTTTGAAGGCTACGTATAGCGTCGATAGCAACCGGAACTTAATGAAACCACAGGGGCTAAAGCGGGGATATTCCACCATGTCCAATAACAAATTCTGTATTTTCTCAGCCGAAAATGTCCGAGAAGAAAAATGTACTGCATTACTTATTGAATTTCCCTCGTACAAGAAATATGTCTGCCAAGAAACCATCCAAAAAGTATGAATTTTAACTTTTTATCCATCATTGCGCAACATACGCATGCAATAAAAACAAAATGTTTATTGATATCATCGCCATTTCCGTATATAGATGGAAACTTTTCACATAGTCACCTCTTTATGAGAAAATTTTATAACAAACTACTGCAACTGCATTACCGGTATAAAGGCTGGCACATACGTTTTCGAACCCTGTTGTAAGTGTGCAAGAACACATTGGAAAAAAAGGAAGATAGGTTAGATATCTTCATCCTTTGTTCCATGGACTAATGCTGCCAAATTCTGGAACGACATGCTCTCCCATTCACTTTCCGTATCCTGTTGCCTTCTGCCTCCCTCATCCTGTACCAATTCAGACATCTTCAAACAACTTCATCTGTTCTATGTTTCCTATAAAATCATATCTCTTAATTTTTAGAATCGTGAACTGCTATCATGCTGTATCACCACGTCCATTCCACTTCCAAATATTCCAAATCATTTCTCAGCCTAACTTTAATCGCCCCTCCTGCCCCTTGCAAATCATTCACGAGTTCTGAGCTTTCCATAATCCATAGCACTCTATACTCCTTCCATCCTTAAACCCACATCTCTTTAGTTCGGTCCCCTAAACACATCCAGCATCATTCCTTTAACGTTCTTTGCAATCCAATAACTTTGCTTAGCTCTCCTGCCTGGTATTACGAAGAGCTGGCCGGTGTGGCTGAGCGGTTCTAGACGCTTCAGTCTGGAGCCGCGCGACCCCTATGGTCACAGGTTCGAATCCTGCCTCGGGCATGGATGTGAGTGATGTCCGTAGGTTAGTTAGGTTTAAGTAGTTCTACGTTCTATGGGACTGATGACCTCAGATGTTAAGTCCCATAGTGCTCAGAGCCATTCGACCCATTTTTCTTATTACCAAGAACCATTATCATCATCATCACCACTGGCTAAAATCAAATCATATCAACAACGCCATTCACTTTATCATCATTGTTTTGTCTTAATATAAATTGTTTGCATTTTAATAATTTTTAACGAAGTCTAAGAGTGACAGAATGCCTGTTCCAACCTGCCCCCGTGAGGGGGAATGCAAATGATGCGTAAATAAAAAAATATATTCAAACATTTATATCTTATAACGGTAGGTCACGTATCGACGGAGTCTCAGCATAAATGGCGGTAGAGAAGCGTTGGACGTTGTATATCCTTGTTCACCAGGTGAAGATGTAGAATAAACTCGTAGAAAACGTTTCGGGAATGTATCTGAATATGGAAAATAAAATGTTTTGCATCGAGGCGAAGTTCCATGCGGCTTTTCGCGGATGATGCTGTAGTATACAGAGAAGTTGCAGCATTAGAAAATTGCAGTGAAATGAAGAAAGAACTGCTGCGTATAGGCACTTGGTGCAGGGAGTGGCAACTGACCCTTAACATAGACAAATGTATTGTATTGCGAATACATAGAAAGAAGGATCCTTATTGTATGATTATATGATAGCGGAACAAACACTGGTAGCAGTCACTTCTGTTAAATATCTGGGAGTATGCGTGCGGAACGATTTGAAATGGAATGATCATATAAAATTAATTGTTGATAAGGCGGGTACCAGGTTGAGATTCATTGGGAGAGTCCTTAGAAAATGTAGCCCATCAACAAAGGAGGTGGCTTACAAAACACTCGTTCGACCTATACTTGAGTATTGCTCATCAGTGTGGGATCCGTATCAGGTCGGGTTGACGGAGGAGATAGAGAAGATCCAAAGAAAGGCGGCGCGTTTCGTCACAGGTTTATTTGGTAAGCGTGATAGTGTTACGGAGATGTTTAGCAAACTCAAGTGGCAAAATCTGCAAGAGAGGCGCTCTGCATCGCGGTGTAGCTTGCTGTCCAGGTTTCGAGAGGGTGGGTTTCTGGATGAGGTATCTAATATATTGCTTCCCCCCTACTTATACCTTCCGGGGAGATCACGAATGTAATATCAGAGAGATTCGAGCGCACACGGAGGTTTTCCGGTAGCGCGAACCATACGCGACTGGAACAGGAAAGGGAGGTAATGACAGTGGCACGTAAATGACCTCCGCCACACACCGTTGAGTGGCTTGCGGAGTATAAATGTAGATGTGGACGTAGAATCTACAGATTTTCCACGCGGTAAGGTGATGTAAGTGAGAACTATTGATCGGCGGCACGAAATTACGCTGCCGTGCGAGGTTTCCACGGAGACATTTGTTTGTGTGTATTTTTTCCGGGAGGTACTTCTTTCAGAAACAGCAATGGAAGATGGGATTCACCTCTTCAACGTCGCTAGTAAAAGCGTGAGAGTTATGACGGTGCTGCTGGTAACACACCTGACATTCTGTGCGCCACAGACGCTACGGAGATAAGACTGATGTCGTTCACGGCGCACGTGCACTTACCTTGCCGTCGCATCGGTTCGCGTCGTGGGGACGGAGCCTTGACGGAACTGTCGCAGACAGTAACCGGCGCTCGCGCGTGTGTAGCGCTCGGACGCCCTTGGCCGGTCTTGTGATCTGCGCACGTGACGGCGCGTCACCCGTCATCTGACTGCCGCCTAGCCTAGAGGTTTCCTTATCGACCCGGGAGGCCGCCGTCCACACCCAGCTCCCACTATGCAACCGGAGATATCATGGGTGAAGGATATGTTCTTCGTTTTCAGACTAATGATCACTCTTTCTACGTCCCGTCAAGGACGTTCACACGCACAGCAGCCCCGGAAAATATACGCACTTGTACATGCCAAAAATAAGGAAAACACCGAGAGGCGTCCACGAAACTCAGAGGGCCATAGACACAGGTTCCCAGGTAGATGCCGTGTTTCTTGACTTCCGCAAGGCGTTCGATACAGTTCCCCACAGTCGTTTAATGAACAAAGTAAGAACATATGGGCTTTCCGACCAACTGTGTGATTGGATTGAAGAGTTCCTAGATAACAGAACGCACCATGTCATTCTCAATGGAGAGAAGTCTTCCGAAGTATGAGTGATTTCAGGTGTACGGCAGGGGAGTGTCATAGGTCCGTTGCTATTCACAATATACATAAATGACCTTGTGGATGACATCGGAAGTTCACTGAGGCTTTTTCCGAATGATGCTGTGGTATATCGAGAGGTTGTAACAATGGAAAACTGTACTGAAATGCAGGAAGATCTGCAACGAATTTACGCATGGTGCAGGGAATGGCAATTGACTCTCAATGTAGTCAAGTGTAATGTGCTGCGAATACATAGAAAGAAAGATCCCTTATCATTTAGCTACAATATAGCATGTCAGCAACTGGAAGCAGTTAATTCCATAAATTATCTGGAAGTACGCATTAGGAGTGATTTAAAATGGAATGATCATATAAAGTTGATCGTCGGAAAAGCAGATGCCAGACTGAGATTCATTGGAAGAATCCTAAGGAAATGCAATCCGAAAACGAAGGAAGTAGGTTACAGTACGCTTGCTCGCCCACTGCTTGAATACTGCTCGGAAGTGTGGCATCCGTACCAAGATAGGGTTGATAGAAGAGATAGAGAAGATCCAACGGAGAGCAGCGCGCTTCGTTACAGGATCATTTAGTAATCGCGGAAAGCTTTACGGAGATCTCAGATAAACTCCAGTGGAAGACTCTGCAGGAAAGACGCTCAGTAGCTCGGTATGGGCTTTTGTTGAAGGTTCGAGAACATACCTTCACCGAGGAGTAAAGCAGTATATTGCTCCCCCCTATGTATATCTCGCGCAGAGACCATGAGGATAAAATCAGAGAGACTAGGGCCCACACAGAGGCATACCGACAATACTTCTTTCCACGAACAATACGAGACTGGGATAGAAGGGAGAACCGATAGAAGTACTCAAGGTACCCTCCGCCACACACCGTCAGGTGGCTTGCGGAGTATGGATGTAGATGTAGATGTAAAATAAATTTTTGTTTGGATTTTTTTCTGATTCGAAGACCATACACTAGCATGTGAGTTCCAGAAAATGACAAGTTTGTTTGTGTGGCCATCTTCCGCAGCAAGCATATAAATACTTGTTTTGTAAATAAAACTGCCTTTTCCTGCTGCTAGTTACTATATTTATCACATACGCGTTTTGTCTCCTCCTGTTCTAAGGCATCATAAGTGGGATCTATAACAATACAGTTTTGTTAGTTATAGATTATCAGACAGTTCACTTCGCGATTTTGTGTAAAAAAAAAAAACGTAATTACTTACGATTTGCTGATCTGCGTATCCTCACATCTGGTCTGGAGGTCGCATTACCACTTTTATCATTGCCATATAATTACATCTTTGTGTTCTCGCCTTTCACACACTGCTCACCATGTTTCTCACTGTTTTTTTGTGGTGGACTATCGTTATTTCGTCACTCGATACAACTATTTCGTCGTACACTGCTTTTCACAGCTTAAATATTGCGACTCCATTACGTGTTTCATTTTCTTTGGTATGTTTACCTATTTGTCTCCAACTTAACGAAGTGTATGTTCGTTACTAACTTCTACTTATGATGTTTATACCGACAGTTTTTTATTGTTGACTCTAATTATTTTCATGTCATCTTCTGTAGTGGTTGGTCTGTGGTCATTTTTTCTTAGGTGTTCTGCAAATGTGGAGTGGTTTGTCCCATATTTGCAGGCTCTTATGTGTCCCTTGTATCTGTTTGCCCTATGTAAGTGTAACACTGCGGAGATTAGTTGTAAGAAGTTGAATAAAATCAGCAGAAAGAATCACTCGTTAGAACCAGAGCACTACTAGCAGACCACCCATAAACGGGATACAATGGTCGCGCAGCGCTTGATAAGCCACACGTTTCTGCAGTCACGCCGCGCCACGCTTGAGATGGTCTAAAGAGCAACAGCAGGAAACAGTGGATGACTGGAAACTAATTGAAACGTCCCCTTAGAACAATTATACATGACTGTGCTTAAACTGACACACAATAATTTTTAGCCCAACGCAATCTGACTTTCAATAATCCCTACAAAAGAATGGCCCTGACTAACATTAACCTATACCTTTCACAAATCACTTACCTCACAAAAATCTTCGTTACTCGAACTACTGCAATACAGCGAGCGCCACTACTGCCAGCTAAATAAAAGATTCAAACTACTGAAGGCACTAACTACTGATAGGCATAGTTAGCAAATGAAAGATTTTGATAGAGAACAAACAATGTATTTATCTTACTAGTGTTCAAAAGCCATAATGTATATAGCAGTTCATGACATCCAGTCTTACAAATTTCAAAACTCCGCCATCTCTCTCCCCACATCCACCACTGCTGGCGGCTCACCTCCAACTGCGCAACGCTACGCGCTGTTAACAGCCAACTGCCCATCACTACAATGGCGAGTATTACAACAATGCCAACCAGCCACTGACTGCACAGAGCACAGCCAGTGATTTTCATACAGAGCGCTACGTGGCGTTACCAATATAAGAACCTAAACAACCTACTTACATAGTGATTTGCAGTGATTAATCATGCTGTACCCAGCGGCAGACCGACGGAAGAGCTTATGTTTAGGGTAGGCCTGGAGAAAGTTATCTGTTGTCATTTTGTAGTGCCAACAGTAAAGGACAGAGGAGGTCTTGTTACGGTATTGCGGTGTTTTCCGTGGTTAAGGTGTGGTCTTCGTATTGCGCTCAAGAAAACGCTTAATGCGGAAGAATATTAAAACATTTTACAGAATTGTGTTCTGCCTACAGTAGAGGAACTCCATCAGCATCACAATGCACCTTGTCATAAGCAGCATCTGTGGGCCATTAGTTTGAGGACAGTAACATTGGTGAAGTGGACTAGACTGTCTAGAGTCGCGTCTTGAACCCATTTGGACACTTTTGGGATGAGGTAGAACGAAGACTTAGATCCAGACCTCAGCGTCCGACATCGGTTTGAGCTCTTGACGAAGACGTTCGGACATCTCATTGAAAGTGTCACCGTCAGAGTCGAAGCATTTATAAAGGCGAAGTGTGGAAACACCCCTATTAACGGCATTTCAGTATATGTCGATCGAGCCATTATATGAGAACATGCAGGCTTTCGCCACGGCACAGCTGCGGTTAAACCCTGAATCTCGTGCAACATGTAGAAGATGATTACGAACGAAAGCAGATCACAGGAGAGGCTTTCATTGATCTCACACCAGCGTACAATACAGTCTAAAGGAAACTGATAAGAAAGGTATACGTACACTAAGGTAACAAAAGACATTGGATATCTCCTAATATCGCGCCTGACCTCCATTTTCCCGGTGGAATGCAGGAACTCCACGAGGCCTGGACTCAACAGGTCATGCTCCCTTTGTAGCCGACCATAATCGGGAAAGTGTTGACGGTGCAGGATTTTGTGCATGAACTGACCTATTGATTATCCCACATAAATGCTCAATGGAATTCATGTAACCCTATATGAATGACCAAAGCATTCGCCAGACTTGTCCACAATGTTCTGCAAACCAATGGCTAACAACTGTAGTCCGGTGACATGCCGCAATGTCATCTATAAAAATTCCATGACTGTTTGGGAATATGGAGTCTATCACTGGGCTCCAAGTAGCCTAACATAGCCATTTCCAGTCAGTGATTAGTTCAGTTGGGCCAGAGGACCTAGTCCATTCCACGTAAACGCAGACCACACCACGAGGAAGCCACCACCAGTTCGCATTCTGCCTCGATGGCGACTTGGCTCAAAGGCTTCGTGTGGCCTGCGTCACACTCTAAGCCTACCATCAACTCTTATCAATTGAAACAGCGACTCATCTGACCAGATCAAGGTTTTCCAGTAGCCTAGGATCTAGTCGTCATGGTCTCGAGCCCAGGAGAAGAACTGCAGGCGATAAAATGAGCTGTTAGCAAAGGCACTCGCGTCGGTCTGCAGCTGCCATAGTCCATTGACGCCAAATTTCACCGCAATGTCCCAACGGGTAAGTTCGTCGTACGTAACACATTTTCTTGTGCGGTTATTTCACGCAGTCTTGCTTGTCTGTTAGCACTAGCAACTCTATGCAAACGCTGCTGGTCTCGGTCGTCAAGTGAACTCCATCGGTCACCGCGTTGTTCGTGGTGAATGATAATAACTGAAATTTGGTATTATTGGTACACTTTTGACACGGTCTAGGAATATTGCATTCCCTAACGATTTCCGAAATGGAATGTCCCATGCGTCTAGCTCCAACTATCATTTCGCGTTCAAAATCAGTTAACGTGCGGCTGTAACCACATCGGAGACATTTCCCTACGAATTAACTGTGTACATATGACACCTCCGCCAGTGCACTGCTGTTTTATACCTTGTGCACACGATGCTACTGCCATATCGCTAGCCGATGACTTTTGTTACCTCTGTGTACAGTAGCATGAGCGGTTACAGATCGGCACAATTTCTCCAGTACTTATTACAAAATAGACGTTTTTTCTTTACTCTATAGACAAAAAGGAATCGACGGAGAATCCGAAAAAAGAGCCTCCAGAAAGCAAGAGTTCTCTCCCCACTCCTGTGTAACATATACAGGGTGTTACAAAAAGGTACTGCCAGACTTTCAGGAAGCATTCCTCACACACAAATAGAGAAAAGATGTTATGTGGACATGTATCCGGAAACGCTTAATTTCCATGTTAGAGCTCATTTTAGTTTCGTCAGTATGTACTGTTCTTCCTCGATTCACCGCCCGTTGGCCCAATTGAAGGAAGTAATGTTGACTTCGGTGCTTGTGTTGACATGCGACTCATTGCTCTACAGTACTAGCATCAAGCACATCAGTACGTAGCATCAACAGGTTAGCGTTCATCACGAACGTGGTTTTGCAGTCAGTGCAATGTTTACAAATGAGGAGTTGGCAGATGCCTATTTGATATATGGATTGGCACGGGGCAATAACCGTGGCGCGGTACGTTTGTACCGAGACAGATTTCCAGAACGAAGGTGTCGCGACAGGAAGATGTTCGAAGCAATTGATCGGCGTCTTAGGAAGCACGGGACATTCCAACCTATGACTCGCGACTGGGGAAGACCTAGAACGACAAGGACACCTGCAATGGACGAGGCAATTCTTCGTGCAGTTGACGATAACCCTAATGCCAGCGTCAGAGAAGTTGCTGCTGTACAAGGTAACGTTGACCACGTCACTGTATGGACAGTGCTACGGGAGAACCAGTTGTTTCCGTACCATGTACAGCGTGTGCAGGTGCTATCAGCAGCTGATTGGCCTCCACGGGTACACTTCTGCGAATGGTTCATCCAACAATGTGTCAATCCTCATTTCAGTGCAAATATTCTCTTTACGGATGAGGCTTCATTCCAACGTGATCAAATTGTAAATTTTCACAATCAACATGTGTGGGCTGACGAGAATCGGCACGCAATTGTGCAATCACGTCATCAACACAGATATTCTGTGAACGTTTGGGCAGGCATTGTTGGTGATGCCTTGATTGGGTCCCATGTTCTTCCACCTACGCTCAATGGAGCACGTCATTATGATTTCATAGGGGATACTCTACCTGTGCTGCTAGAACATGTGCCTTTACAAGTAGGACACAACATGTGGTTCATGCACGATGGAGCTCCTGCACATTTCAGTCGAAGTGTTCGTACGCTTCTCAATAACAGATTCGGTGACAGATGGATTTGTAGAGGCAGACCAATTCCATGGCCTCCACGCTCTCCTGACCTCAACTCTCTTGACTTTCATTTATGAGGGCATTTGAAAGCTCTTGTCTACGTAACCCCGGTACCAAATGTAGAGATTCTTTGTGCTCGTATTGTGGACGGCTGTGATAGAATACGCCATTCTCTAGGGCTGCATCAGCGCATCAGGGATTCCATGCGACGGAGGTTGGATGCATGTATCCTCGCTAACGGAGGACATTTTGAATATTTCCTGTAACAAAATGTTTGAAGTCACGCTGGTACGTTCTGTTGCTGTGTGTTTCCATTCCATGATTAATGTGATTTCAAGAGAAGTAATAAAATGAGCTCTAACATGGAAATTAAGCGTTTCCGATGTCCACATAACATCTTTTCTTGATTTGTGTGTGAGGAATGTTTCCTGAAAGTTTGGCCGAACCTTTTTGTAACAACGATCATACCGAGCGAGGTGGCGCAGTGGTTAGCACACTGGACTCGCATTCGGAAGGATAACAGTTCAATCCCGTATCCGACCACCCTGATTCAGGTTTCCCGTGATTTCCCTAAATCGCTTGGTCTAGCGGTGCTAAGTGCTTCAGCCCGGAACCAGGCGGCTGCTACGGTCGCAGGTTCGAATCCTGCCTCGGGCATGGATGTGTGTGATGTCTTTAGGTTAGTTAGATGTAAGTAGTTCTTAGTCTGATGTTAAGTCCCATAGTGCTTATTGCCATTTGAATCATTTGAATCTAAATCGTTCGAGGCTAATGCCGGGATGGTTCCTTTGAAAGGGCACGTACGACTTCTTTCCCCGTCCTTCCCTAATACGATGAGACCAATGACCTCGCTGTTTGATCTCCTCACCCAAAAACAACAACCAACGATCACCTGATCGGACCGGATATCCTTTCTTTGATCTATGCGGAAAACTCTCAAAGGGGTGGAAAAGAAACTAATGTTAGTGTTGGAAAACTTAGCTGCTTGTTAGAACAATAATGATCTAAAGCCCAACTCTGAAAAAAGAATAAAAAACACGTCTGTGGCTCCTATTTGCGCATCAGAGATGCAGAAAGAGAATGTAACATGTAATGGATATCGTCTCACTTTGCGGACCCGAAATATCTAGGAGTCAAGCCTGATCGCACACTTATTTGTGATTCTGGGGTGATGTTACAAACTTTCAGGGATGATGGAACAGGTTAAAGGAATCAATTTGGGGTAAGGGATCCTGGTCCGGAAACGACTGAGTCGAAAGTTCTAAGCGAAAATCCTTGTTATACCTCTGACAGTGGAATACATCAACCTTACTGTTGTTGCAGGGTTGTAGGGTAGGCAGATTTCTGAGGTGGCAGTACAGATCAAAATAATGAAAAAAATGTCTGGTAAACGTGGGCTGTAAGATGCATACTTGGTCAAATTCGATACTGTGAAACACATTTCTTCTACTGCAAAGCTCTTTGGTTTCCATATTTTTGATGAAGTAGTATGAATCCAAATACGAAAAAAAATCCAGTAAATATGAGCTCTCAAATTCAGCTATGGGCACTTGTTCAGTGGAAGAGATGCGTTTCACAGCAGCGAAGATGAAAAAGTGCTGTAGCTCTTAAGGTATGCGTTTTAGAGACCATGTTTAGTAGGCTTTTTTTAGGTTTTGGTCCGCTCTACCACTCTGGAGGCTGCCTACCCTACAGTCTTACCAACAAGGGCACCGGCACACGTACTCCTCTCTCAGAAGTATGAGAGTGGATTTCTCTTTAATTGATACATTTACCCCTCTCCATCGTCCCTGAAAGTCTGTAACACCATCACGGGCACACTGTATAACACGTAAGGTAATGTGTGAATGTAAAAATGAAAGTACATGCCCGGAACAACGTAACACGAAATCTGAGGTTCTACACAACCCATCATCCTTTGTTTGCGTGCTTTGTGTTTTTCCGCCGCGGAGCCTAGTAGTATTCATGCAAAACAAGATGATCTTAGTATGGATGAGAAAGGACGTCTTCATCCTACCTCTAAAAATCTGGGTGTAACACTTCCACATCAAGGAGCAGAAAGGCTGTAGAGATTGAAAAACCGAAGGAAGAGACGGATTCCAGATTTGTTCCTCAGCCGATGTAGCTGAAATAAAAAAAAACACTGTTTTTTGCCTTGTATTGTGAGACCTGAATTTCTCCTGGCGTACACAACTTTCAAACAACTTACGGCAATTCAGCCAGGTGAAATTTACAGGACCACCGATATATCGGCGGAAGTACAACCCGCCATTTTAAAGGCACAAACTGCAACGGATAGGCAATGTACAGGCAAATTTAAAACCTCGGTTCTTAGAGATATGCAGGAAAGATAACACACACACACACACACACACACACACACACACACACACACACACACACACAGCCGGCCGCGGTGGTCTCGCGGTTCTAGGCGCGCAGTCCGGAACCGTGCGACTGCTACGGTCGCAGGTTCGAATCCTGCCTCGGGCATGGATGTGTGTGATGTCCTTAGGTTAGTTAGGTTTAAGTAGTTCTAAGTTCTAGGGGACTAATGACCACAGCAGTTGAGTCCCATAGTGCTCAGAGCCATTTGAACCATTTTTGAACACACACACACACACACACACACACACACACATACACACTGAGCACTAGTGCCACGAAAGATGAGCAAAGTCAGAGATATCGATAGTGGGACTACGAACTAGCAGGTGTTAAGACAAACCACTTTTCTTCAGGGGGCTGTCGGTCTTTCTCTTCACACTTTTTGTGGGGCCAGCATCGATTCTGCGATACGCTCAGTCAGACAATAAACGTCTCATCTTTTGTACATAATCCTGTTTGTTTTAAACAACGGTGGCATTTTTCTTGTCCGCAGGTAAATTAACCATATCAGGATCAACTTTGAGAGAGCGTGAACTTGTTTAAACTCTGCCTGGAATCCTGCTCTCTCCCTTGTCAAAAAACAGAGGGAGAGTCAACGTTACCTCACCAGCTAGTTCGTAGACTCACTAACGGTATCTCTGACTTTGGTCATCTTTGGTGGCACTACTGTCCAGTGTGTGTTATCTTTCCTGAATCACTCTAAGAACCAAGGTTTTAAATTTGCCTGTATATCGCCTGCCAGTTGCAGTTTGTGCCTTGAAAATGGCGGGGTGTGTTCCCGTAGAAATATCGGCGGTTTCTGTAAATATCACCTGGACGAATTCTCGTAAGTTGTTTCAAAATCTTATTATGGTTACTAAATAACCTAAGTTTCGGGTTACATGCCCATTTTCAAGTACATTACTGATTCCAAAGTTGACAAAGCAAAGACAACCGTGATGGTGAGGCAAAGATAAACATCTGAACTTGTTAATGTATCGATCCTTGCACTCCGTCTTCAGGCCACTAGTGGCCTACCGGAACCATTCGGCCGCCGTGTCATCCTCAGTGGAGGATGCTGATACGAGGGGCGTGGGGTCAGCACACCGCTCTCTCGGTCGTTATGATGGTATTCTTGACCGAAGCCGCTACTATTCGGTCGAGTAGTTTGTCAATCGACATAACGAGGCTGAGTGCACCCCGAAAAATTGGCGGCCTGGATGGTCACCCGTCCAAGTGCCGACCACGCCCGACAGCGCTTAATTTCGGTGATCTCACGGGAACCGGTGTAACCACTGCGGCAAGGCCGTTGCCTGTATCGATCCTTGGCTTAATGTAAAATTACTTCAATGACTACTTTCTGACAAATTACAAATGGAATTACACAATTGAGCAATTATCCCAACATGACTAAACAAACCTAGGAATAAAGTTGTGCATAAGACTAGAACTTGTTATCTAATCAGGGGTTGAGGCCCAAAGTTTTGCTTCTGCCTGGGAATTGTGACATCGTCTAAAAGAAGCGAATAACTGAATTGGCATTGCTCATTTAATAACACGTGTGGCGGGGATATACACAATTGTTTTTTTTTCTGGGATTTCTAACTGGTCGATTTTTGTCCCCCTTCCCTCTGTGTGTAAGGGTTCTACATCTATTTTGTATTTGTGATTTCTGTTAAGGCACTGTTCCGCAAAGGCTGACTCAGGCTTCTTCAATCTCCACATTCTGTGATGTTCTTTATGCCTGGTGGAGTTTGAACTGTGGCGGAATTCGTCTCCACTACGCCCATGGAACGATTGGAAGGAAGAATTTTCTGGGAGTTTCGAATTTACTTATACTAAACGTAGAGTCGTGATTCACGGGCGTATGCAGTGCAAAGAAAGTCTGGAGAATTGGGGTTTCATTATTACTGATCGCTATGAATGTGGCGAACTGCAAGATCCACCCCGCTCTGCTAATCTGCACAACGTTGGATGGACCTTGCAACTTAGATGCCTTGATTGCAGCAGATAACAAGACTATTCGGTTTGCTATTTTCTGGACTAATTTTGAAATCTGAACATTTGAAAACCTTAGTGGACAACATATTTATTTGAGATGACATATTATAGTATTATTTAATATGTTTCACTGTGTCTAAAGGGTCATGTTAACTAAGCTTGTTTCAATGCTATGTATTATAATTTTAATTAATGATTTCAATGCTTCTATTATGATGTCTTGGACAAGAATAAATAAGTAAACAACCAGCAAATGCAGAATGACAGGACATGTACCACGAAGAAATAAATATTTTCTGTGAGAATTTCACCCAGTGATGTAGCTAATGATTCATATGCTTCAAGAGGCCTTGGCTTGTTGACGCCAATCTAGCAGCTACACTGCAACTTCCTCTGGACTTTCAGCTTGTTGGCCTTTTTGATAAAAAGATAAATTTTCCTTGCGATAAGAGAGATAACACTTTCCTCGTGACTGAAGGCCTTTTGAAACCACTTGATAGTTCTGCTGTTTGTAGCACAGTACTAGAGCTAATGCATCAATTCAGTATGTACAAAGCACGCTGCAACGCGAATAACTGGGCGAGCCCCGAGGTGAGATAAGAAGAGTAACTTACGGAGAAAAAAGCGATTAGTCAGCGTGGTAGCATACACCAGGTACACAACAAAGCTTCTCTTGTGGAGTCTCGGGTTTTACTAGGAAATCCTTAAATCTGGCTGCGATTCCATACGTTTGACGGGTGAGTCTTCCTTTGTGGTGTTCAGAGTACTGGATTCTCATACGAGGACAAAGGAGCAACATCGTGACCCGCGAGTAAAAGCGTGTAATGGGACACTCTGCACCAGCAAAGATATTGCGAACCGCACGGCAAGATTTTTAACCTTCTTGCGCGCTGGACTGTAACGAAATAAAACGGAAGTCTTTTTTCCTCTGAGACTGGTTCAGAGAATACGCG
Source organism: Schistocerca gregaria (assembly GCF_023897955.1). Lineage (NCBI taxonomy): Eukaryota > Metazoa > Arthropoda > Insecta > Orthoptera > Acrididae > Schistocerca > Schistocerca gregaria. Next base: position 282,624,809 of record NC_064927.1, read on the forward strand.
AGACATTACCATACATTACGGCGCCATTAGATCTGAGTAGCACCTGATATACTGAGAAGTGGTCGGTGTCGTGTTTCAGGGTATCGGGAGTAAAGTACTGTCCGTGACGTCGCAGAAACTGCCACAATGTTCGAGCTATGCACGATCGGGATAGATAACGACGGGGAACCGGTTGCTGTCCTTCACTGTCTGATGCTCTCCGGATTAAATCGAACACATAAGTGAGAGAATTTGCCTGCAAATTGCGTGATCATTCTGACTAGCGGCCCAGAACGATCCCTTTTTTCCGAGGGAAGATTTCGACAGATTTTGAGCTTCATTAATGAAGCTGGGAGTCATTGACATCTACAGCCACGTCCACAACCACCTTACGATGTCTGGCGAGAGGGTGTGTTTGTCACAACGTTTCCTTCGTTTACTGTTCCATTCGCGAACGGTGCTCTGGAAGAATAGTTGACATTAACACACCGTAAGACCAATAAAATGCCACCCTTCTCATTCCACGAAATATATATATATATTTTTTTGGTCATCAGTCTACTGACTGGTTTGATGCGGCCCGCCACGAATTCCTTTCCTGTGCTAACCTCTTCATCTCAGAGTAGCACTTGCAACCTACGTCCTCAATTATTTGCTTGACGTAATCCAATCTCTGTCTTCCTCTACAGTTTTTGCCCTCTACAGCTCCCTCTAGTACCATGGAAGTCATTCCCTCATGTCTTAGCAGATGTCCTATCATACTGTCCCTTCTCATTACCAGTGTTTTCCACATATTTCTTTCCTCTCCGATTCTGCGTAGAACCTCCTCATTCCTTACCTTATCAGTCCACCTAATTTTGAACATTCGTCTATAGCACCACATCTCAAATGCTTCGATTCTCTTCTGTTCCGGTTTTCCCACAGTCCATGTTTCACTACCATACAATGCTGTACTCCAGACGTACATCCTCAGAAGTTTCCTCAAATTAAGGCCGGTATTTGCTATTAGTAGACTTCTCTTGGCCAGAAATGCCATTTTTGCCATAGCGAGTCTGCTTTTGATGTCCTCCTTGCTCCGTCCGTCATTGGTTATTTTACTGCCTAGGTAGCAGAATTCCTTAACTTCATTGACTTCGTGACCATCAATCCTGATCTTAAGTTTCTCGCTGTTCTCATTTCTACTACTTCTCATTACCTTCGTCTTTCTCCGATTTACTCTCAAACCATACTGTGTACTCATTAGACTGTTCATTCCGTTGAGCAGATCACTTAATTCTTCTTCACTTTCACTCAGGATAGCAATGTCATCAGAAAATCGTATCATTGATATCCTTTCACCTTGTATTTTAATTCCACTCCTGAACCTTTCTTTTATTTCCATAATTGCTTCCTCGATGTACAGATTGAAGAGTAGGGGCGAAAGGCTACAGCCTTGTCTTACACCCTTCTTAATAGGAGCACTTTGTTCTTGATCGTCCACTCTTATTATTCCCTCTTGGTTGTTGTACATATTGTATATGACCCGTCTCTCCCTATAGCTTACCCCTACATTTTTCAGAATCTCGAACAGCTTGCACCATTTTATACTGTCGAACGCTTTTTTCAGATCGACAAATCCTATGAACGTGTCTTGATTTTTCTTCAGCCTTGCTTCCATTATTAGAACGTCAGAATTGCCTCTCTCGTGCCTTTACTTTTCTAAAGCCAAACTGATCGTCACCTATCGCATTCTCAATTTTCTTTTCCATTCTTCTGTATATTATTCTTGTAAGCAGCTTCGATGCATGAGCTGTTAAGCTGATTGTGCGATAATTCTCGCACTTGTCAGCTCTTGCCGTCTTCGGAATTGTGTGGATGATGCTTTTCCGAAAGTCAGATGGTATGTCGCCAGACTCATATATTCTACACACCAAGGTGAATAGTCGTTTTTTTGCCACTTCCCCTAATGATTTTAGCAATTGTGATGGAACGTTATCTATCCCTTCTGCCTTATTAGACCGTAAGTCCTCCAAAGCTCTTTTAAATTCCGGTTCTAATACTGGATCCCCAATCTCTTCTAAATCGACTACTGTTTCTTCTTCTATTACTTCAGACAAATCTTCACCCTCATAGAGGCTTTCAATGTATTCTTTCCACCTATATGCTCTCTCCTCTGCATTTAACAGTGGAATTCCCGTTGCACTCTTAATGTTACCACCGTTGCTTTTAATGTCACCAAAGGTTGTTTTGAGTTTCCTGTATGCTGAGTCTGTCCTTCGGACAATTATATCTTTTTCGATGTCTTCACATTTTTCCTGCAGCCATTTCGTCTTAGCTTCCCTGCACTTCCTATTTGTTTCATTCCTCAGCGACTTGTATTTCTGTATTCTTGATTTTCCCGGATCATGTTTGTACTTCCTCCTTTCATCAATCAACTGAAGTATTTCTTCTGTTACCCATGGTTTGTACCTATGTTTTCCTTCCCAACTTCTGTGATGTCCATTCCTCTTCAACTGTGCTGCCTACTGCGCTATTCCTTATTGCTGTATCTATAGCGTTAGAGAACTTCAAACGTATCTCGTCATTCCTTAGAACTTTCGTATCCCACTTCTTTGCGTATTGATTCTTCCTGACTAATGTCTTGAACTTCAGCCTACTCTTCATCACTACTATATTGTGATCTGAGTCTATATCTGCTCTTGGGTACGCCTTACAATCCAGTATCTGATTTCGGAATCTCTGTCTGATCATGATGTAATCTAATTGAAATCTTCCCGTATCTCCCGGCCTTTTCCAAGTATACCTCCTCCTCTTGTGATTCTTGAACAGAGTATTCGCTATTACTAGCTGAAACTTGTTACAGAACTCAATTAGTCTTTCTCCTCTTTCATTCCTTGTCCCAAGCCCATATTCTCCTGTAACGTTTTCTTCTACTCCTTCCCCTACAACTGCATTCCAGTCGCCCATAACTATTAGATTTTCGTCCTCCTTTACATACTGCATTACCCTTTCAATCTCCTCGTACACTTTCTCTATCTGTTCATCTTCAGCTTGCGACGTCGGCATGTATACCTGCACTTTCGTTGTCAGTGTTGGTCTGCTGTCGATTCTGATTAGAACAACCCGGTCACTGAACTGTTCACAGTAACACACCCTCTGCCCTACCTTCCTATTCATAAAGAATCCTACGCCTGTTATACCATTTTCTGCTGCTGTTGATATTACCCGATACTCATATGACCAGAAATCCTTGTCTTCCTTCCACTTCGTACTTGTAAGGTGTCAGGCAAATCCAACACCTTACATGAAAACCCTGACATGATAAGCAAATCCAGTAGTATGTCACATAGTTCCGAATAAATCGTGACATTAAATTAACCAAAGTAATACGAGTAACGAGTGAGCAAATGGAATACCACAGACTAACACAAGAATGCCAAAATGCATGTTGTACCTTCCCACCGTGAGGCAGACGCAGTTCCGAGGGGAGAAACGAGGACAGAAGCCGAGAGCAGAACCGTGTTAAGCTAGAAAGCCCTACGATAAGGGACGGACACCCACGTCGACAGCCTACCTCTAAGTCTACCACCCGCACGTTTTAGCGTGAGACTTTTTCGCGTCCCTGTTACGTCAAGGACCATCCCCCAGCCCATGTTAAAAGCTAGAGCCCTCCAGAAAAACATTATAGATCTTACGATAACACAAAAAGGGCCACTACCACCCGCAAGCAAGTTTTAGCGTGAGACTTTTTCGCGTCTCAGGTACGTCAAAGACCACTGTAATTTACGACAAGTTAGATAAGTAATTAAAGATAATTGAGGGTCACTGTAGACCATTTTGATAGTTTTTTCTTTTGTGAAACTTAAATTTAACCTAGATTATAGATGTGATATGGCATAGGTTATCCTTCGATCGATTGTAGAACTTGGAAACCCATTCAGGGAATATTCGTTCACATTTTTGTTGAATGCAGTTGGTTTTTACCATCCTGTATTAAAATATTTCCTTTTATCAATAGTGCAATTTATAAACGATGTTTTGTGAGTAGAATAATATTTCCATGGCAAACTTAACTGCTTTTTCGACGTTATTTTACCAGCTAACTAAAAATAGGAAAGCCTTGTACCCTTTCCACTATATTTAGTTAGTATTAAGATTCTTTCACAGGGAGTGCAGTGGAGCTGACGCTGAGATCATTTAGCATTTGGTTATATCATCGCTAGTCTCACTGTACTCTTCTGAATTCTACATGTCATGTGTGGTCTGGCGTCTCCTTACCAGCAACAGGTCCCAGGTTCAAACTAGTTAATTCCCTAAAAAACACGCTCAGAGCGTCGTTGCGCGAAAGTGGTAGGGAGACACGATATAGTACAAACAGACACCACCATGAATGTTTAGAAAATGGCGACCCTGCGAGGATGGTAAAATACCATGATTGAAGGTCGACCACATGCCTAACTAGGTCAGAAAAATAACTTGTTGAAAAATATTTGTAAAAAAAAAAAATCCTAAAGTTATACATAGTCGAAAGCAGTAGCTGCAGCGATAGATAGTAAAAGTATTCAAGAAAGACATTCCAGCAGAAACAATAGCATAATTAAGTTATGAATTTTGAAAATTGTTAGAATTAAGTTTTCTCTCCAAAGCAAGCGCACAGGTGGCGGATACATCGTTGACAAGTTGTTTCTGACCCAACAAGTAAGTGAATGGATTGTCAGTCTTGGTAGTGTCAAGTCGTGTGAACAAAAAATTTATGAAACGCGTGAGATCGTACGAGCGCATGTTGACGCGAATTAGGGCGCGTGAATTGCTTTTAAAACAGAAAATAAGGGATTCGGAAAGATTAGCAATGGCAGATCGAGACCTTGACCGAATTGAGGTAGAGACCCAGCATGAAATTGGACAGAGAATACAGTACAACAGACGATGCAGTATCGCGAGAAAGAGGACATATAACGCACCATAACGAGGATAATGTACGCCAAGGCACAGAAAACCTAGGTCAGCATACGACAGAGGAGCAGGAAAGTAGTGAGACAGGCGATGAGGATTCTAACTTGCGTCTTGAATACGTAGAACCCATAGTACAAGTAATCAGAGCTCCTTCACCACAGAGTACAAGGAAAGTGAGCAGAAACGTGTCACAGCAGAGGTCAATGCAATCGGTTCCGAACCAACACTTGGGTGAAAACACAGAGCGTAGGACGTCGGAAGAAAACGCAATAGGATCCACCAATTTGGCAGAATTATTACAATAAATTACGGAAACCATGACAAGGCAAAATAAAGACATAGCGAACCAAATTCAAATTCAGAATGCGGAAACCACGAGACAAATGCGTGAGATTAAAGAACAAAACAAAAAAAATTCACTTACACCTAAGTCATATTGAAGACGAGGCAAAAGAATCTCGAGAAGTGATAGGAAACTTAATAACAGGTTACAATCAATTGAGAACAGACACTGACAAGGTACAAGTGGACGTACAAGCATTGCGTAATGACACTCAGGACGAGATCAAAACATTACGTAACAACACCCAGGGAGAAGTCAAGAAACTAAAGAAACAGATAAACGTAATTACTAGACAAGCAGCAGGTACAGCGCTTGAAATTGTTGAAAAAAGTGTGTTACACAAACGTATCACAAAAGCAGCGCTGAAAAGATATGATTACTTTGAATTTTGATTCTAAGGCAGATTCTAAGCGCAAACGAAGCGACAATTTCAGAAATTTCGAACAAAGTTGTTGCAAACCATTGGAGAGCGTAGTGAACAGGATCGAACAAGCACAGAGTCTGCAACCACGTCCGTATCTGCAACAGCACCGGAAAAACAAACAATCAACGAAGATATTACGCATTTCCGCGACAGGTGGAAAGTAACATACGTGAAATGAGACAGCCTGCACCGCGGGTACGCGAAAGTTATAGTGGACAATACCCAATGGATCTACCACAACCGGAAAGAACGACGGGAGAAATGATCAGAAACAAAAGTGGCGAAGAATCGCGAATTTCATATGGAACTATGACGAAGCACGACAACGATTATTTCCTCACAGTCAGAAAATTTCAACACTTTCGAGAAGGAAACTCATTACATCCACGAACTTTTATTGATCAATTCCGAGTAGGATTACCAGAACACTGGACGCTAGCACACAAATTAGACTTTATATGTGCACACATGTCAGGAACAGTCGCAGAAACCATGCAAATGTTGCAGCGACATGCGATCGTACGAAGATTTCAGAGAGAAGTTTCTCTCACGATATTGGTCCAGCGAAGCACAGAACAGAGTGAAGTACGAATTATTACAGAACCCATATTTTGAAAATTCAGGAGAGAAGAGTCCCGTGAAATTTTTCGAAGTAATGGCAAACAAAAATCAATGCTTAGATATACCAGACAGTGGCGGAGAGTTGATTAAATTATGTGCGATGAAGCTACCATTGAAATACCAGCAATCATTAGTAGGTCGCGGAGTCGCGGAGGCAATGACGTCGAAGCATTTAAAGGTATTCTAAGGGAACTAGAGTTCATATTTTCGGAAGATGACGCAAGAAAAAGACGAAGCGCACGTGAAAACGAAAGCAAAAAGCAGTGGAATCCACAAGATATAGTACGAAGAAACAATAATTACGAACCACGTGATAATTTCGCACCAAGAAACGACAATAGATTTCAACAAAGAACCGGTTATGGATTTAGAAGAGAATATGGCAATAACTATAATTCACCCAGGAACGGCAATAACTATTACAGAGGGAATAACGACAACCGGAACAGGTACTGGGGAACCAATAGACCGACAAATTATCAACAAAGAAACCACTATCAACAAGCTGAACAAGAAAAGTGAATACAGATAGAAGACGTGGAGGTAAGACCACCAAACCCCAATAAAAGTTCGATTTGACAGCTAAGCGCCCATGCCAAACAGAATGACGCACCGACCCAGCACAATTGCAGCACCTTGAACAGAGAAGTAAAAATCTTATCACGAGAAGAGAATAAGGAAGAAACAAATACGCAGGGACCAGATGAAAACAAAGACAAGAAAATAACAATATCGTGTTGGGACGAAATTAATTGGGAGAATACTGACGAGGAAGATGAATTACCAGAGGCATGCACAACGAATGTAGGAAGAAAGGACGAAGTAATGAGTATTGCACAGCTATTCGAGATGGAAACCAGGGAAAGCGAATTCAATGAGGATAATGCGCAGTCAACAGAAGTTGAAAATAAGTTACGAGTGGGCACACAACCCAACGTATATAATGAAGGAAGTTATGAAGCGATAATTAGTGCATTTAGATGCGATTATGTGGAAGTAGCGACGAAGAAGGAGAAAATAGACGAGGATGAGGAAGAAGTAGAGGATGTAGAAGATAGCGTAAATGAAGGAAGAAATAGAGAAGAGGAAATAAAAGAGAGAGAAGTAGCAGTCGAAGCTTATCCTACAGAAAGTTCGAATTCACAAGGGAAATTCCTAAAAAGACTCATGTATGATTCAGTGGAGGATTCGTTGATGCAAGAAGAAGAAGAACAGAACCAACCCTTTCAAATTCAACCAATTGTGAAGGCCATGGTAAAGAATATCCCAGTCAATATTGTAATTGATAGCGGAAGTGAACTGACTGCGATCTCAGAAAATTTATTCATGCAGTGTAACGCCAATGAGGAATTGCCAGTTCTGAAAACACGTAAAATTAAAGTAAGAGGTCCTATTAGAAACAATGCTGCGGAAGTTACAAGACAAACAAGGTTAACTCTTTCGTGTCAAGGTCAAAAGATCGAAGCCAACTTCGTGATTATACCTAAACTAACTGTAGATTTGATTATAGGTGCAGATTTTTTTAAATGAGACGAGCGATAATAGATATGGGGAAAGGTAGCGTAACATTCGGGAATGTCACACTTCTCTTTGAGCAAAAGCTAAAATTAGAAGAAATACCAGTTATAAACAAACAATTAAGAATGATGCGAGATAAAGAGGATGAAGAATTAGAATGGTATGCACAAAAGGGGGAATCGCCTCAACTCATGTTAGAAGTCCATAAAAATCGACAAAAAATTGCAAGAAGTTCAAAGTATTTCGGAACACAGTAAAAGAGAATTAGAGGGTATTTTACGAGATAAAGCAGAGGTACATTTACCTAAGGCTGGCAGTATAAAACACGTTCAGTAGAAGTTTGAAGATTAATTTTATTACTGGTAAATAATCAGCACAATATTTCAAGATTATGTTGCAGATAAGATCGTCAGGAGAAAGAAGAATGAAGAGAGAGGAAGGTGGGAAAAAGAAAGTAGTTTCAATAATAACACCAATAGTACCATAGCTTAAGGTGAAGGGATAAAGCGTAGATAGTCTAACAGCATGAAATACTAAAATGCCATACACCATGACACTACACAAAAATAAAATAAAAACGAATTTGAGGATTCTTGAGTAGACGTTAAGACTCCAAATATCATAGAATTGTAACATGGAACGGGCGCCGAAATTTGTAAAGATTTTTAAGAAGGCGTAAAACAAGTAGATACTAGACATATGTTAGATGATTATAAGTAAAACTTTTTGTAAGAACCTTTGTAAAAACTCCAACAAAGACCAGATGTAACGATCCACGAGTTGCTACGCGAGATGTATCAAGAAAGAAAAGGACGTAATTAGCAGGACAGGATTCCTACATAGCAGGAGCGTCGAGAGAAGGGAAAGGACAGCGAAACCAACAGAAGGTCCTTGTAGCGAAAGTGGGCAATAAATTTGCCCGCTAGGAGGAACCCTGCAGGGATGGAACACCGAGCCGCACAGTGACAGACCACTGCTGAGACGTGGCGGGACGGCCCTGGGACGGCGAACGCCGCAAGGGTCTCCGAGCCCCGAATGAACGGAGCGAGCAAAAAACGGCCGGACAAGAAGACCGCTTGGGCAAGCCACCACTGGCAAAAAATATGCGTAAAAGTTACATTACTGCTATTAAACAGCACGCTGATGCACGAAACTGAAGAGAAGTTCCACAAAGTAAAAATGACATGCCCAAAGAATTTATCAAACTGTTACTAAGAGGAGAACTTCAAAGCGACTAGTTATCAATAAATATTTCCATATCCTGCCCAGAGAAGAACCAGGACGCAAGTAAGAAGCAGAGAAAAAGCAGGAAGGACAGAAGTTGAAGATTCGCAAGATTGAGACCAAGAAAGAAGATGGGTGAAGAATAGACGACATACCTTCCCAAATCCCTACCCTATTGTAAACTAGTCGTCTGCGAAGTATTACAACGAAAAACGACCGCTTTTAGCTACATATAACGATGACTCTCACGCATACAAAGCCAGTAAACCACGAGATTCTGCACTCACAGCTCCTTTCCATTATGGGACCTCCACAACACCAACACACACTTGCAAAGCCATCAAGGAACGACGAACGAAGCTGTACATCAAATAATTGCCCACATCCATCTCGCTCAAGTCCATCACCTTCTTGCAAAAACATTCGCCAACCTCATGCTTAAACATTCACAGGATTGTGTGAACGTGTGAAATCAAACTATGCGATGTAGGAATTATGCAAAAGAAACGTGTGAGAAACTAAATAAGTAAAGCACACCAGACAGCTAATAAACTAAAAAAACATAACAGTCATTGACTATGGACTTAAACAAAAAATAGACTATCGATAAAAATAAGTCATTAGTTCTGAAATGGACAGTATATAAAGAAACAAAATGCCACTTATTTTCTCCTCATAAAAATGAAAGAATAACTATATTTTACTTAGTTTCTCCTTCTGAAAACAAAGAATAAAAAATTATCTTGTTGGATGTTTTCCTTTTTTTTTAACATTTGTACCATTTAGTAGGATAATATCTCAATACTTGTGTATGTATATTTCTTTGTCAAAGCAATTCTTGGAAATAATTCTTATTTGTTAGTGTAACAATGTTGAAATGCGTGTCTAGAAACAAAAACATTTTACTTGTACATGATATTCAGAAAATGTGTTAGGAATAGATTTTACTGAATTACTACATTTATAAAAACAATATTTCTAAGAAAATCGATGTGAAAGACTCCTCACTTTCGATAACAAACTTCTTAAAAAAAAAAAAACCTCACACTTAAATAAATAAAGCAAATAATTAAAAATTAATAATAGTATAATAATATTCTTCTCTTGTCATTTTTAATTATAATGTGGAAGAATATAAAAATATAAATTAATAATACAAACTAGCATAGAACAGAATAACGTGGCTGAACAGTAGGCAACAAAATTTAGACACCGGAATAATTTTTGACTGACTTATACAACGATTCAATCATTGCCTAAATTCAGTGCAAAAATTAAGTTCGAAGGGTGGTGATATGTAAGGTGTCAGGCAAATCCAACACCTTACATGAAAACCCTGACATGATAAACAAATCCAGTAGTATGTCACATAGCTCCTAATAAATCGTGACATTAAATTAACCAAAGTAATACGAGTAACGAGTGAGCAAATGGAATACCACAGACTAACACAAGAATGCCAAAATGCATGTCGTACCTTCCCACCGTGAGGCAGACGCAGTTCCGAGGGGAGAAACGAGGACAGAAGCCGAGAGCAGAACCGTGTTAAGCTAGGAAGCCCTACGATAAGGGACGGACACCCACGTCGGCAGCCTACCTCTAAGTCTACCACCCGCACGTTTTAGCGTGAGACTTTTTCGCGTCCCTGTTACGTCAAGGACCATCCCCCAGCCCATGTTAAAAGCTAGAGCCCTCCAGAAAAACAGTATAGATCTTACGATAACACAAAAAGGGCCACTACCACCCGCAAGCAAGTTTTAGCGTGAGACTTTTTCGCGTCTCAGGTACGTCAAAGACCACCCCCCAGCCCATGTTAAAAGGTAGAGCCCTCCAGAAGAACAGTATAGATCTTACGATAACGCTAAAAGGACCACACCAGCTGCAGGTTTTAGCGTGAGACTTTTTAGCGTCTCTGTTACGTTGCAAACTTTAAAAACATTGCCCCACCACGAAAAGTATAACGTTTCTCATTGGATAGACAGAATTTTTGTAGGCTGAGCTTAAGGTTAACATTGAGACCCTGATTGGTCAGATGAAAACACAGCCAGATAGTTTTTTTTAAACCAACTTCGGTAAATTGTAGTAAGGAGAAGTTAGGAGAGAGTTGATTCCGAGATAGCGAGGTGAGCGGAGCTGTGCTGCCCGCCGCTGCCCTGACGCTGCCTAAACACCGACAAGGTAATGAACGCACGTTATGCCGCATTTTGAGCGCATAAGGCTTCACTCAGAACTGCAGAAGTCTCATCTGTTACACCCCCCTTTTTTTGCGTAATACTAGTGTCGATCGTTAATTAAAACTCATGGTGTTCACATTTGCCACTTGAAGAACAGATCTGAAACGCGATGATTTTTCTTTTATATAGTTATTGAGAAGCCACATCAGCCACTGTAATTTACGACAAGTTAGATAAGTAATTAAAGATAATTGAGGGTCACTGTAGACCATTTTGATAGTTTTTTCTTTTGTGAAACTTAAATTTAACCTAGATTATAGATGTGATATGACATAGGTCATCCTTCGATCGACTGTAGAACTTGGAAACCCATTCAGGGAATATTCGTTCACATTTTTGTTGAACGTAGTTGGTTTTTACCATCCTGTATTAAAACATTTCCTTTTATCAATAGTGCAATTTATAAACGATGTTTTGTGAGTAGAATAAAATTTCCAATGGCAAACTTAATTGCTTTTTCGACGTTATTTTACCAGCTAACAAAAAATAGGAAAGCCTTGAACCCTTTCCACTATATTTAGTTAGTATTAAGATTCTTTTACAGGGAGTGCAGTGGAGCTGACGCTCAGATCATTTAGTATTTGGTTATATCATCGCTAGTCTCACTGTACTCTTCTGAATTCTACATGTCATGTGTGGTCTGGCGTCTCCTTACCAGCAACAGGTCCCAGGTTCAAACTAGTTAATTCCCTAAAAAACACGCACAGAGCGTCGTTGCGCGAAAGTGGTAGGGAGACACGATATAGTACAAACAGACACCACCATGAATGTTTAGATACTTTACTGGCCCCTACTATATCTAGATTGAGCCTTTGCATTTCCCTTTTCAGATTTTCTAGTTTCCCTACCACATTCAAGCTTCTGACATTCCACCCCCCGACTCGTAGAAAATTATCCTTTCGTTGATTATTCAATCTTTTTCTCATGGTAACCTCCCCCTTGGCAGTCCCCTCCCGGAGATCCGAATGGCGGACTATTCCGGATTCTTTTGCCAATGGAGAGATCATCATGACACTTCTTCAACTACAGGCCACATGTCCTGTGGATACACGTTACGTGTCTTTAATGCAGTGGTTTCCATTGCCTTCTGCATGTCGTCGATTATTGCTGATTCTTCCGCCTTTAGGGGCAATTTCCCACCCCTAGGACAAGAGAGTGCCCTGAACCTCTATCCGCTCCTCCGCCCTCTTTGACAAGGTCGTTGGCAGAATGAGACTGACTTCTTATGCCGGAAGTCTTCGGCAGCCAATGCTGATTATTTATCAAAATTTAGGCAGTGGCGGGGATCGAACCCGGGACCGAAGACGTTTTGATTGTGAATCAAAGACGCTACCTTTTTTTTATCTCATTTTGTTCGCATGTGTTCGTTGCATCTGTTCGCGGCAGACGTCTTAAGACATCCATTTATGTTCGTTGTTGATCGATTGACTCAGTTTTTTTATTACAGAGGGCGCGTAACCCTCTGATCGAACACGCTGAGCTACCGTGCCGGCTAAAATTTAGGCAGTGGGGGATCTAACCCGGGACGTTTTTGATTATGAACAAAAGACGCTACCCCTAGACCACGGGTAACAGAGTACCCCTAGACCAAGGGCACTACTACGAAATACATACAGGACGGAAAAGTAGTAAAAGCTGGTCACGCGGAAGATCACTATGGGTTCCGGAGGAATGTAAGAGCACGCGAGGCAATACTGGCCCTATGATTTGTCTTAGAAGATGGGTTAAAGCAAGGCAAATCTACGTTTATAGCATTTGTAGACTTAAAGAAAGCTTTTGACAATGTTGACTGAAATACACTCTTTGAAATTGTGAAGGTAGGAGGGCTGAAACACAAGGAGCGAAAAGCTATTTACAACTTATACAAAAACCTGGCGGCAGGTATGAGTCTAGGGGCATGAAAGGGAAGCAGTGGTTGAGAAGGGAGTGAGACGCCGTTGTAGCCTATCCCCGACTTTATTCATTCTGCAAACAGTAAAGGAAACCAAAGGAAAATATGGAGAAGAGATTAAAGTTCATGGAGAAGAAACAAAAATAAATAAAATCTTGTGGTTTGGTATGGTATTGTAGTTGTGTCAGAGGCGGCAAAGGGCTTGGAAGAGCAGTTGAACGGAATGTACATTACCTTGAAGGGAGGATGTAAGATGAACTTCACAAAACCAAAACAAGGGTAATGGGATATAGTCGAATTACATCAAGCGATGCTGATGGAATTAGATTAGGAAGCAAGACACTAAACGTAGTAGATTGGTTTTGCTCTTGGGGCAGGAAAATAACTGATGATGGTCGAAGCAGGGAGAATATAAATTATAGACTAGTAACGGCAAGAAATGTGTTTCTGAACGAGAGAAATGCATTAACATCAGTGTTAGGAAGACTTTTTTGAAGGTATATATCTAGGAGGCATGAAAGTGAAACGAGGGCGATAAGCAGTTCGGATAAGAAGTGAATAGAAGCTTTCGGAATGTGATATGACAGAGGAATGCTGTAGATTAGGTTGGTACACAGAGTAACTAGGTAGGAGGTACTGAATAGAATTGGGGAGAAAAAGAAATTTGTGGCACAACTTGGAACAGTTGACTCATCTTGAGGCGTCAGGGAATTGTTAGTTTGTCACTGGAGGGAAGTGTGTAGGGTAGAAAATGTGTAGGGAGACCAAGCTATGAACACAGTCGTAGGTATAAATGTATGTAGGTTGCAGTAGTTATACTGAGATGAAGAGGTTTGCACGGGATAGCGTGGAGAGCTGCATCAGACGCGTCTTAGGAATGGAGACCATAACAACAACAAGTAATACGTTGCCTATTCTTAGAATGTGCATTCTCAAAATTTCAATAGTAAATCTCTCCGTGTTGAATAACGCCTCTGTTGTAGCATCTGCAAAGCTGTCGCAGACACTAAACGTATCCGTAAAGAAATATATATTCGTCTTTGGAACTTCTCTGTTTATTTTTCTATTATCCCTCCCTGGTAAGGGTCCAAAATGGGTTCAAGAAAAGTACGACCAACTCTTTTGCAATTCACTTCTGTCGCGAACAAGATAAATTAATTTGAATTAATCCAATGGCAGCTGTTTTTGCTGCAAGTGAGGTGGTTATTTATAAATTACGTTCCTTCGGCTCTTGAAAAATAAGCAAAATAAACAAATGCTTGTAGCTTTATGATACCTGAGTGTCCCGAAAAGGAGACTTTAAAGGTCACGTTGTGCTAGTTATCTGTCTGTTTCGTTCGAGAAAGCGTAAGCTGTAAGTGAAATAAACGGTGTTACTGCGTCTCCCGCCAGTTGCGAGGTGCATTCTGCCATTCTCTTCCTGCAAGCAGAAGGAGTCAGTGTAGACGACGTTCATCGTCGGTTATGTCATAGCAACGAGGATGGAGTTATGAGTGATGGCGTTGTGAGGAAGTGGTACCGAAAATTCAAGGCTGGTCGCGCAGATGTGCGTGAAGAAATTGGTCGCGGAAGGCACTCAGATGTCTGAAATATGCTGACGAAATTGTGCATACGAGGAGTCGGTTCACGATTTCCGAATTTTCCGAATATGCGCCTCAGATTTCCAGAACAAGTGAAACAAACGGCGCGAGATGATTACCGAATGAATCAGTAACCTTCACCACAATGTGCGATCCCACAATGCGAATCGAAAATTCAGATTTCTTTTTTGCTCCGAGATCTGTCAGCATCCTTCGTGTAGTCAGAACTTGGCCCCAAGCGACTTTCATCCCTTTCGCCAGACGAAGGCGTCGCTGACTCCTAAGCATCTTACGATCGATGATGAGCCCGAGAATGCTGTCAACAATTTGAAATGAAAGTTAGTTTATTTACGCAGCCAGTTTCGGTGTTCCATCACACCATCTTCAGGCCACTTGAACAACGTAAACTGGAACGAATCCGATTTCGTGTGCAGTGATAACAGGAGCCAATATTAAATAACCTCTATCCGTAGATCTCTGGTTTACACGACTCATCGGCTGACGGTTGATGAATGAGGGGACAGTGTCATGTAAACCAAAGGTCTACGGACGTCCATTATTTAATACTGGCTTCTGTTACGAGAGTACGCGAGACTGTATTCCTCCGAATTTACGATGGTAAGAAGGCCTGAAAATGGTGTAATGGAACATCGAATCTGGTTGTGTAAATAATTTAAATGCAAAACAGACGGCAGCAGGTGTTATAATTTTGATTTCGTATTGAACAGCCGAAGTCCTCGCAACCATCCGTTGCAACGACAAACATACAAAGATTAGCTGTCAATAACTGGTTGACGAAACAGGCGACACTACTCTTTGGTGAAGGGATAAATGAACTGCTATCACGGCGCGACAAATGTTTGAATTTGAATGGCGACTATGGGGAGAAATATTGTCCAAGATATAAATGTTTATGTTTTTGCCTTTTTCTAATAGCCAGTCCCAGGTCAATTTATGGATATCTCCCATAGTTTTATGTGGTTTTTCCTCTCCTGGTTACGGGATTCATCTGGATACCCTAGATATTTTACGGTTCTTGCTGTATATAGCTATTCACCGTCAATGGTGTAGTCAAACAGTAATGTCTCATTTGCCTCTTCATGTGAAATTCATTACATGTATTCATATTGATGGTCAACTCCGTGTCCTTCCACTAAACATCGATCCTCTGTAGGTATTTAATTAGGAGCCTTGGCTGGCTCATGCTATGCGCTGGATTAAACCTTGATTGCGATTCTGTGTTTAGTCTCCCGCGGTTATCGCGATTATGCTGTTAGCTCACCTTCCGCTGGTTGCTGCAGCGGTGTGTATTGATGTTCGCACCTTGGACTATCTTTGACCTGGCACTTACAGTTTCCGGCTGGCCGGTGTGCGACCAGTCGGTCGGTTGGCGCGGAGCAGCGAGGAATTCTCCGCGGGACGTAGTTTGGCCAGGCCGCTGGCGGTCTCTACGCGGAGTGTGTGGCGCTGTTCCCATTGCTACGAGGTCTGTGGCTCACCGAACCTGGACACGAAAGTTGAGTTTTGATTTAGTCTATCAGCAAGTCAAGACTGTTCACGTTGTTTCGTTTGGAATTCGTTGTCGGCTGTTGGGATACTCCGGCGAGCAACAACGTGGTTTTCAAGTTGGAAAATTCTAGCCACCCTCCCTTGGAGTTTCACTGTATTTGGTTATTTGAATCGAAGTGAACCAGCGGAATCTTCTGCCTTGTGGCCGTTAACGTTCTGGTTACATGCCCTAGCCATTGACGTAAATTCCAGGCAGTATAGTTTCCTCATCGTTTTGTTGCGTGGAAGTTACCTTGTTGGTGGGTCCGTTGACTGTCGGTCGGTTGGGTTGTTGTCCGATCGTGAATGGTTGTCCCGACTGTCTGTCTCACCTAAGCGAGCGTTAGTGTTTGAATTCCAGGCCGACCCTCAAACATCTGAGCGCCCTTGGGTGTAACGCCTTTTTTTATTGTTCTTGTTGTTTGTACGTGTATGGCTACTAGCCGATTTTTTTATAGAATTAAAGTTGTTTTGCCCTTAAGGCGTAAGATTCTTAAGGCCTTCAGCCTAATTTAAAGAACTGTTTCACGTAAGACCTTTGGCATTTTAAAGGCTTTAATGTTCTTAAATATTAAGTGTTGGTCCTTCAGCCAGTTTTGAGTTTGAGTTGGTTTACTCTTAAGGCTTTCAGCCTAAAGAACTGTTTCACGTAAGGCCTATGATATTTAAAAAAAAATAATGTTATGGTGTTTTAAGTGTTAGGCCTTCAGCCGATTTGAATTTAACTTGTTTGCTCTTGAAGTGTGTTCTCTTTGGGCCTTCAGCCCAACTAAAGAACTGTTGTAAGATAAGGCTTTGCCTTTTAAATTTCTGTTTTGGTTGAATTTTACCTAATTAAGAATTGTTTTACGTAAGGCCCTCTTTTAAAAAAAATTGATGTTGTTTAGCCTTGTTCAGCCGAGTTTGAATTCTCTGAAAATCTCAGATTCTTTGGGCCTTCAGCCTAAATAAAGAACTGTTGTAAGATAAGGCTTGCCTTTTAAATTTCTGATTATGCTTGCATTTTAAGTTATTGGCCTTCAGCCGTTTCTAAATTAAGGTGGCTTTCAGCTGGTAATTAAGTCCCAAAGATTAAAGCTGTGCGTTTTTAAAAAAACTTTTTTGGGCTCTTGTAATGTTTGATCAAATAATAAAGTTGTATGTTCGAGTGTAACTGACAGCCTCTTATTTTGGCCCCTTTCCACAATTTAAACTACCTGTCCTGTCCTGCAGGTTAAGCTGGGCCTCTCAAATTACATATACTCCAGTGAAAAGAAACGGTGACCAGGAAGGAATAATCCCAATGGGAAGGCAATCGGTAGATGTAACGTGCGTTTGCAGACAAACAAATGACTGCAGTTTTAGAAAAAATGGATGATTTATTCAAGAGAAAGAGCTTCACAGTCAATAACGCAATGGTCCTTATGGAAGCTGTTATTTAGTTTGGTATTGATTGATAGAGCTGATGAATGTCCTCCTGAGTGATATCGTGGCTAATTCTGCACCACTGGAGCTTTACATCGTTAAAATCGCGAGTTCGTCGGACGGCACTGCTCATTACGTTCCAAACGTTCTGAGATGAGCAGGTACACAGCACACTTACCGGCTAACGTAGGATCTGGCGAGCGCGAAGACAAGCTGAAATGTAAGCCCAAATGGTTTGCCATGAAGGACAACAAAATTTCGTCGATGTATGGCCTTGCTGTAAGGGTGTCGCAGATGGCAACCGAAGGCGACTTGCTATGTCTATCAGTCCTGGTTGTGGGGCCGTACGGTGGCGACAGACAGGTTGGTAACACACTGCTGTTCACGGCGTCTCCTGACACGTCCTTGGCATGAAATCTCATTGGCACTTGTAGAACTGTCTCCGGTGATGAGTCCTGCTCCGAACTTAGTCCCGATGTCTAGCAAAGACGCGTCAGCAGACGTCCCGGACAGTGATGGGATATCAAGCAGACTGTCATCCGCCATACAGCCCGACAAGCAGCAGTGATGGTACCATTTCTTTTCATAGCAGGATCCATTTGGTTGTCATCTGCGGCAGCCTTAGAGCACAGGGGTACGTTGACGACATTATGCGCCCCGATATGTTACATTTCAGCAAGATAATGCCCCCCCCCCCCCCTCCCCACACACACACACGCGCGGCTAGAGTTCATCTAAATCTACATGGTTACTCTGCAATTCACACTTAAGTGCCTGGCAAAGGGTTCATCGAACCATTTTCATACTACTTCTCTACCATTTCATTCTCTAATGGCGCGTGAGAAAAAGGAACACCTAAATCTTTCCGTTCGAGCTATGATTTCTCTTATTTTATTATGATGATCGTTTCTCTCTACGTAGGTGTGTATCAACAAAATATTTTCGTATTCGGAAGAGAAAGTTGGCGACTGAAATTTCGTAAATAGATCTCACCCCAAAGAAAACCATCTTTGTTTCAGTGACTGCCACCCCAACTCGCGTATCATATCAGTGGCACTCTCACCCCTATTGCGCGATAGCACGAAACGTGCTGCCCTTCTTTGCACTTTTTCGATGTCCTCCGTCAATCCTACCTGGTAAGGATCCCACACCGCACAGCAATATTCCAGCAGAGGAAACACAAGTGTAATGTTGGCTGTCTCTTTAGTGGGTTTGTTTCATCTTCTAAGTGTTCTGCCAATAAAGCGCAGTCTTTGTTTCGCCTTCCCCACAATATTATCTACATGGTCTTTCCAATTTAAGTTGCTCTAATTGTAATTCATATGTATTTAGTCGAATTGACTGCCCTTAGATTTGTGCGATTTATCGGATTTCTTTTAGTGCCAATGTGGATGACCTCGCACTTTGTGTCTGCATACTCTGAAAGGAACCTGGCTGGTATACCATCTGGACCGGAAGACGTGCCTTTCTTAAGTGATTTGAGTTGTTTCGCAACTCCTAAGATGTCACTCATGCTAACAGCAGTTCTGCTTTCGAATTCTGCTTGTCTTCGTGCTTGCCTAACACTACCTTGTCCAGCAAGGTCTCTGGAACTCTCTCCAATTGAGAACGTTTGACGTTATGGGCATCTTGGGTTTTTGGCAATCTATCTTGCCAATTGGACCTAATTTGGCAAGATATCCCTCAGGAGGACATCAGACAACTCTGTCAGTCAATGCTAAGGCGAACAACTGCTTGCTTAAGGGCGGAGGTGAACCAATGCGCCTAGCACCGTACGGCCACTCCGGCCGGCTACATCACATCTATCTATTTCCTACCGTTTGCATAATTCATTACTGGTGAGTCGATTTTTAAATCTTAGAGTGTCTTTTTAGCGTTCAGCTTCTCTATAAGCACCTGACGGGGCTTCCGACAATATCCATCACATGCTTTATGTACAACGTGAGCAGTATGGGCCTCATAACGCTCCTTTGGGACACTCCCGAATTAAATTTTACAGCGGATGATGTCACTCCGTTCAGCGGTGAACATTGTCCCATAGGTTGTTGAAACAGTAGTTTGTAAACAACAGATCATTTCCAGGTATAGTTCGGCTGCGTATTACTAATCTTAGCGCCCAATTTACATCTACGTGATTACTCTGCTATTCACAATAAAGTTCCTGGTGGAGGGTTCAATGAACCAGCTTCAAGCTGTCTCTCTACCGTTCCACTCTCGAACGGGAAAAACGAGCACTTAGATTTTTCTGTGTGAGCCCTGATTTCTCTTATTTTATCGTGATGATCATTTCTCCCTATGTAGGTGGGTCCAAACAGAATGTTTTCGCAATCGGAGGAGAAAACTGGTGATTGAAATTTCACGAGAAGATCCCGTCGTAACGAAAAACGCCTCTGTTTTAATGATAGCCACTACAACTCACGTATCATGTCTGTGACACTAGCTCCCTTATTTCGCGATAAAACAAAACGAGCTGCCCTTCTTTGTACTTTTTCGAAGTCATCCGGCAGTCCCACCTGATGCGGATCCCACACCGCACAGAAATACTCCAGGATAGGGCGGACAAGCGTGGTGTAAGCAGTCTCTTTAGTAGACCTGTTGCACCATCTAAGTGTTCTGCCAATGAATCGCAGTCTTTGGTTTGCTCTACCCACAATATTATCTATGTGATCGTTCCAATTTAGGTTATTTGTAATTGTAATCCCTAAGTATTTAGCTGAATTTACAGCCTTCAGATTTGTGTGACTTATCGCGTAACCGAAATTTAGCTGATTTCTTTTAGTACTCGTGTGAATAACTTCACGCTTTTCTTTATTCAGGGTCAATTGCCACTTTTAGCACCATACAGATATCTGATCTAAATGATTTTGGAAGTCGTTTTGATCATCTGATGACTTTACAAGTCATGTCTGTGACGCTGTCTCCCCTATTTCGCGATAAAACAAAACGAGCTGCCCTTCTTTGTACTTTTTCGATCTCATCCGTCAGTCCCACCTGATGCGGATCCCAGCTTCATCTGCAAACAATCTAAGACGGCGACTGAGTTTGTCTCTTATGTCGTTAATATAGACGAGCAACAATAGAGCGCGTATAATACTTCCTTGGGGAACGCCGGATATTATTTATGTTTTACTCGATGACTTTCCGTCTATTACTACGAACTGTTACCTTTCTGACAGGAGATCACGAATCCAGTCTCACAACTGAGGCAGTTTGGTTAGAAGTCGCTTGTGAGGAATGGTGTCGAAAGCCTTCTGGAAATCTAAAAATATGGAACCAATTTGACATCCCCTGTCGATAGCACTCATTATTTTATGAGTATAAAGAGCCAGTTGTGTTTCACAAGAACGATACTTTCTGAATCCGTGCTGAATATGTGTGAATAAATCGTTTTCTTCGAGGTTCTTCATAATGGTCGAATACAGTATAGTTTCAAAAACCTACTGCAAATCGGCGTTAGTGATATGGGCCTTTTTATTAACAGTTAAGAAAAAACTATTGTGTTTCATTGGATCAAGCGATCCTGACGTTCTCGTTGTCATTCGACGCTCGGTAACCATTGCGGCAAAGACCTTCTTTTGAGGTCATTCGCCACCTAAGGACGCCCATTAGCATAACAGGACCGGCTTACGGCGCGACACAGCAGCTGGGCAGCTGGTGCGCATCATTTACCTCCGGCAGACTTCTGGATCGCGAGACAGCCGGATCTGGAGTCTCGGCGAGTGGTACCGCTTCGCACACCCACGTACTTGCTCTATCACTCTCTGGGTGCCAAAGAGACGGGAGTATTGTTTTGACAAATGGTGTGGTGCAACTTCGTAGAAGGTTGTAACGAAATGATGAACATCATCTCTGTCGTGGATAACGAAACTGACAACACTGGAATCTTGTCTGGTCTTGGCAACTCTGCACTGGTTTGGTATTACAGGGCGATCTCCATGGCTTTTCGGCAGATGGAGTTAACAGCTGCAACGTAAGCTCACCTTGTAGCTGCCAAATGATGAAATGCGGTTGAGACGTCCGCTGGCGCCAGATTTACAGGCCCAAAATTTCAGAATTGGCTCCATCCTCAAGCACCTGTATACAGTCACATGTAATAGACAAAGAGGTATAAAAATATAGAGAAATAATGACCATTTAGAAAACAAACATCCATCAAGTCTAATATAAGACATGTCTTTAGAAATTTAAATTGTAGAATTTATAAGAATATTACAAACACAAAAAGGCATGATCATTTACTAACATGATTTTGTACTTTTTAATTATCCTTGCCGGTGGATGGTATTGTTATCGATGTATGTACGAGTAACAGCAATAGTCATTTTATGGATGCGACCACAGGTACAAAAAATTTGTAAATTTTTTTTTCATGAACGTTCCCCTCTCTCGTTTTGTCTTGTCTCGCTACCCGTTCAGTGTCGATGGCACACAAATGGCAGCCGGAATTTCACCCAATAACTCCATTTCGCGACTTTCTTTTTTAATGTCGCTCGCCACGAATTTCTCACCTTCACCCACCTTTTCATGTCAGAGTAGCAATTTCAGCTTACGTCTTCAATTGTTTACTGGACGCTTTCCAATCTCTGCCTACCCCTGCAGTTTCTGCCCTCTACAGCTCCCTCAGTGTTTCACATATGTTCCTTTCCTCGCCGATTCCTTATCTTATCAGTCCATCTTACTTTCAACATTCTTCTTAAGCACCACATCTCACTTTTTTCCACTGTCCATGAATCACTACCGCACGATGCCGTGCTCCAAACGTACCATCTCAGAAATTTTTTCCCGAAACTAAGGCCTTTGATACCAGTAGACTTCTCTTGGCCAGGACCGCCCGTTTTGCCAGTGATACTAGTCTGCTTTGTATTTCCCCCTTGCTTCGTCCATCATGGATTATCTTGCTTCGAAGGTAGCAGAATTCCTTAACATCATCTATTTCGCTCAGTTTGATGTTAAAGTTACCCGCTACTCTCATTTCTGCGGCTTCTCATTACTTCCGTCAATTTCCGATTTACTTTCAATCGGTATTCGGTACTCATAAGACTATTCACTCCATTCAACAGATTCTGTAATTCTTCTTCACTTTCACTGAGGACAGCAATGTTATCAGCGAATCTTAGCATTGATATCCTTTCACATTGGATTTTAATATCACCATTCCCTTTCTTTTATTTCCGACATTGCTTCTTCGACGTGTGTATAGAACAGTAGACGCGAAAGGTTGCATCTATGACTTAAACCCTTTTTAATCCGAGCACTTTATTTTTGGTCATCCAGTTTTATCATTCCTTCTTGATTTTTCTGCATATTGTGAATTACCCGTCTTTCCCTTGACAGCAATGAGCTGTTAAGGTGATTGTGCGATATTACACTTTTCGGCCCATGCTATGTTCGGAATAGTTTAGATGATAATTTTCCTAAAGTCTGATGGTACCTCGCCAGTCTCATGTATTCCGTATACCAACTGAAATAATCGTTTGTTTGCCACTTTGCCCAATGATTTTAGGAATTCCAATGGAATGCTATAGATCCCTTCTGCCTTATTTGATTTGAATTCTACAGGAGCTCCTTTAAATTCTGACTCTACTACTGGGTCCCCTAAGTCTTTCAATCGACTCTGATTTCTTTTCCTCTCATGTCATCGCACAAGTTCTTCTCCTCATAGAGACCTTCCGTGTACTCTTTACAGCTATGCGCTCTCTCCTCTGCTTTTAACAGTGAATTCCTATTGGACACTTAATAACACTGCCTTTGCCTTTAATTTAAACAATGGCTGTTTTGACTTTTCTATGTGCTGAGTCAGTTCTTACGACAACCATTTCTTTTTCGATTTCTTCACATTTTTGATGTAGCAATTTTGCCTTATCTTCCCTGCACTTCCAATTTATTTTATTCCTAAGTGATTTTTATTGCTATATTCCTGTCTTTCTAAGAACATGTTTGTACTTCCTTCTTTCGTTGACCAGTTGGAGTATTTCTTCTCTTACCCAAGGTTCCGTCGCAGTACCTATTTTTGTTTGTTCAACATCTTTGATTGCCCTTTTTAGAAATGTTCACTCCTCCTCGACTGAACTGCCCAATGTGGTATTCATTATCGTAGTAACCGCTTCATTAGCGAACTACAAACGTTTCTCATCATTCCTCAGTAATTCAGTCTCCCACTTCGAAGTTGGTTCTTCCTGTTGATTATCTTCAGTCTGCTCTTCATCACAACTATATTTTGATCTGAAGCTATATCTGCTCCTTGGTACATCTTACAATCTAGTATCTGGTTTCGGAATATCTGTCTGACCATGATGTAATCTACTTGGCGTCTTCCCGTATCTCTTGGCCTTTTCCAAGAATACCGCTTCCTCTTATAATTTATACCTCGTCTTCTTATGATTCTTGGACAGAATGTTCGCTATGACTAGCTGAAATTTACTGCAGAACTCAGTTAGTTTTTTTCCTATTTCATTCCTACTGCATAACCCATATTCTCCCGGAATAATTTCTTCTACTCCTTCCCCTAAAACTACATTCCAATCACTAATAACTAGTAGAGTTTCATCTCACTTTACATACTGAACTGCCCGTTCAATATTCTCAAACACTTTCTCTATCTCTTCATCTTCTATTTGCGACATCGGCATGTATACCATAACTATCGATGTCGGCGATGATTTGCTGTCTGTCCTGATGAGAGCAACACTAGCACTGAACTGTTTACAGTAGCTCAATCTTCGCCCTACCCTGCTAGTCATAACGAATCCTACTCCTGTTACAGCACTTTCTGCTGCTGTTGATATTATTGTATATTTGTCTGATCAGAAATCCTTATATGCTTTCCATTTCACTTCACTGACCCCAAACACTTCTTGACTGAGCCTTAGCAATTTTCCTATACAGATTTTATAGCTTTACTAGTAAGACATTTCAGGTTACGCCTTCGTTGATTATTCGATTGTTTCTCATGATCACCTCCTTCTTAGTAATCCCTTCTCGGAGATCCGAATGGAGGACTAATCCGCTATTTTTTGTCAGTGGAGAGATCATCATGACGCTTTTCCAATTACAGGCCACATGTCCTGTAGCCAAATGTGTCTTTAATTCAGTGGTTTCCATTGCCTTCTGCATGCTCATGCCGTTGACAGTTGCTTAATCTTCCGCCTCTTCTGCGCAATTTTTACCCCAAGGGCAACAGAACGCTATGGATTTCTGTCACTCCTTCGCCCTCTTCGGAAAGGCCGTTGACAGAACGAAGGTGACGTCTTACACCACTGATGATGACTGTTGTTCAGAAGTTAAACAGTGACGGATTTCGAATGCAGGACCCTAAACGTTTTATTGGTACTCAAAGACGCGACCCCTAGACCACGGGTACTTCGTCGCGAGAATAAGCGTGGGAAAGCTACCTTCTATAAGTGAACGCGACATTGGTCTTTGACAGTGTTCAACTAACCGAGAACACCAGAAGAACCTCCAGAAGACCTCAGCGAAGGAGTCGTAACATCAATTGTGTAGGAAGAAGTTCAAGAGGAACATTACGCGGTCTAGCAACCCAGATGTTAGCTATACCCTGAAGGCCCTAGGGATCTCGGTGTATTATTCTCCCACATATGTACGACGTCTTGTATCAGATGTCGCTTGGAAAATATGGAGAAAAGGTCATCTCACAATAAAGAATTTGCAATCGTGTAAGAACCTGGGAACCACACATTGCCGACGGTGACAGACTGTACAGGTACGTGCAGGTTGGGCTGTCAGCTGGTAGAGCGGCCGGCACAGACTACAACAGTGTGTGCAAAAAGTGTAGCCTTGCCGACAGTGTCGCACACGAGTCGTTGTCTGCTGGAGTATTGTTTATCCATTCTCTTATCTTACTACCTTTCTAAATAAAATGAATTCGCACTAGATCAATTTGGAACTGCTCTACCGAATAGGCATGTAAAATTTCGCTTAAAAAAATTTTTTTATTACGTGAAACAGAGAGACGTTTTCCATTCGACTGGATGTCGCATGAAAGAAATAGCTGCAATCGGCTACATATTGCCAAACCACAAGAGAAAATGCGTCTAACAACCATTAGGAGATGTACCGGGTGTTTACATATACAATTGTACACAAGTTGTCGTTGACCTCATACGGAGACCTCCTGCTATAATTTTTCTCGCAGTTCGCCTTCATTTCAACTGTCGCACTCAAAACAGTACTTAATTGTATCACGTGTAGAATAATGACTTTCTTCTAAGTTCCTTAAAAAACATTTTTAAAACATCCTAACTTTCTCCATCAGAGTGGAGATGGGATGTTGAGACCGTAATGGGAAGGTCTAGAACATGTACCGAATCTTTCTTTACAATGACTACTTTATTCATTTTCGTAGAACACAACCGGTTTTGAAGATCATATGGTTACAGTATAAAGTTCTACGAGTGGGGGCGTGGAATAACATAAGTTTGAACGTGATAGGAAAGATAGGAAATCTGAAAAGGGAAATGCAAAGGCTCAGTCTAGACATAGTGGCGGTCAGTGAAGTGAAGACAAGGATTTCTGGTCAGACAAGTACAGAGTAATATGAACGGCAGTAGAGGGGTTGGGTTGTTTGGGGGAAGACACCAAATAGCTAGGCCATCGGTCTCTTTGGTTTACGGAAGGATTGAGAAGGAAGTCGGCCGTGCCCTTTCAAAGGAACCATCGCGGCATTTGCCTGGAGCAATTTAGGGAAATCACGAAAAACCTAAATCAGGATGGCCGGACGCGGGATTGAACCGTCGTCCTCCCGAATGCGAGTCCAATGTGCTAACTAATGCGACGGCGGCAGAAAATGGTATAATGGGGGTAGGATTCGTTATGAATAGGAAAGGCATAGAGGGAGTTATTGTGAACAGTTTAGTGATAGGATTGTTTTCATCAGGATCGCCAGCAAACCAGCACGAACATTTGGTAGTTCAGGTACACACGCCGACATCGCAAGCCGTAGATGAAGAGACAGAGAAAGTATGTGAGGATATTCAACGAGTAATTCAGTACGTAAAGAGAGATGAAAATGTCATGGTCATGGGGTACTGGAATGCGGTTGAAGGGCAAGGAGCAGGAGGAAAGGTTACAGGAGAATATGGGCTTGGTAGCAGGAATGAGAGAGGAGAAAGACTAATTAAGTTCTTTAATCCATTTCAGCAAGTAATAGCGAATACTCTTTACAAGAAACACAATAGGAGGAAGTATATTCGGAAAAGGTTGGTAGACGCTGTAAAATTTCAGTTAAATTACATCATGGTCAGACAGACATCCCGAAATCAAGTAATGGAGCAGGTATAGGCTCAGATCGCATTTCAGTAATGATGGAGAGTAGGCTGAAGTTTAAGAGACTAGTGAGCAAGAATGAATGTGCAAAGAAGTGGGATAAGGAGGTACTAAGGAATGAAGAGACACGTTGACATTCTCTGAGGCCATAGATACTGCGATAAAGAAGAGGTCAATAGCTAGGTGAGTTGAAGAGGTACGAAGAAGTAAACGCGAAGAAACCTTGGGTAATAGAAGAAATACTTCAGTTGATCGATGAACGGAGGAAGTAAAAAAATTTTCAGAAGATTCTATGAAACGTCCCCTTTGAAAAATTTATACACGACTGTGCTTAAACTGAAACACAATATTTTTGGCGCAACGCAATCTGACTTCCAAAAATCCCTACGAAAGAATGGCCCTGACTAACATTAACCTATACCTTTCACAAATCACTTACCTCACAAAAATCTTCGTTACTCGAACTACTGCAATACAGCGAGCGCCACTACTGCCAGCTAAATAAAAGATTCAAACTACGGAAGGCATAACTACTGATAGGTATAGTTAGCAAATGAAAGATTTTAATAGAGAACAAGCAGTGTATTTACCTTAATAGTCAAAATACATATGGTAGTTCATGACATCCAGTCTTACGAATTACAAAACTCCGCCATCTGTCTCCCCACGTCCACCACTGCTGGCGGCTCACCTCCAACTGCGCAACGATACGCGCTGTTAGCATCCAACTGCCGCTGCCCAACACTACAATGGCAGACAACAATGCAAACTAGCCACAGACTGCGCACAGCACAGCCAGTGATTTTTCATACAGAGCGCTATGTGGCGTTACCAATAAGAAAACCTAAACAGCCTACTTACAAGGTCAATAGCTAGGTGAGTTGAAGAGGTACGAAGAAGTAAACGCGAAGAAACCTTGGGTAATAGAAGAAATACTTCAGATGATCGATGAACGGAGGAAGTAAAAAGTTTTTCAGAAGATTCAGGAATATAGAAATGCAAGTCAGTTAGGAATGAAATAAATAGGAAGTGTAAGGGAAATGGTTGCATGAGAACTGTGAACAAATCGATAAAGAAATGATTGTCGCAAGGACTGACGCAACATATACACTAAAGGCCTCTATGGAGGGGGGTGGGGGGGGGGACTTGTTTGATGACGTGATAGAAGAAGAAGAGGCGATATAGAAGAGATACAGATTATGACAGCTTTGGAAGACTGGATGTCGAGTAAGGCAGAAGGGGTAGATAACATTCTATTGGAATTTCTAAAATCACTGGGGAAGTGGCAACAAAACGATTATTTACGTTGGTGTGTAGAATGTACAGTGTGGCGATATTCCATCTGACTTTTGAAAAAATTATCATCCACACAATTCCGAAGAATGCAAGAGCCAACAAGTGCGCGGATTATCGCAGAATCAGCTTAACAGCCCAAGAATCCTAGTTGCTGACAAGAACAATACGCAGAAGACTGGAAAAGAAAATGGAGGATGTGTTAGATGACGATCGGTTTGGCTTTAGGAAAGGTAAATGCTCCAGAAAGGCAATTCTGAAGTAGCAGTTGATAATGGAAGTTGGGCTGAAGAAAGATCAAGACTAGTTCATACGAGATGCCGACCTGGAAAAAGCGTTCTGCAGTATAAAGTGGTGCAAGAGGTTCAGAATGTTTAGAAAAATAATAGTAAGCTATAGGGAAAGACGGGTAGTATACAGTATCTACAAGAGGCAAGAGGGAACAAGAAGAAAGGAAAATCCAGAGCGAAGTGCTCGAATCAAAAAGGGTGTGAGACAATGATATAGTCTTTTGCCCCTACTATTCAATCTGTACGCCAAAGAGCAATGACGGAAATAAAAGAAATGTTCAGGAGTGGTATTAAAATTTAAGGTTAAACGATGAGAAGATACGCTGATGACATTGCTAACCTCTGTGAAAGTGAAGTAAAGTTACAGGATTTGTTGAATGGAATGAACAATCTAATGAGTTCAGAATACTTTTTGAGAGTAAATCAAAGAAGATGAAAGTAATTAGAAGTAGGAGAAACGGGAACAGTGAGAAACTTAACATTATGATTGGTGGTCACGGAGTAGATTAAGTTAAGGAATTCTATTTCCTAGACAGCAAAATAACCCATGACGCACGGAGCAAGGAGTATATAAAAACCATTCTGGCACTGGCAAAAAGGTCATTCCTAGCTAAGAGAAGTTTACTAGTATCAAACATAGCCTTCATTTGAGAAAGAAAGTTCTGAGAATGTTCGTTTGAAGTAGAGCATTGTAAGGTAGTAAAACAAGGACTGTGGAGAAACCAGAAAAGAAGAAAATCGAAGCATTTGAGATATGGTGCCAGAGAAGAGCCTTGAAAATTCATATTAGTTGGATTCATCCGGTAACGAATGAGGAGGTTCTCCGGAGAATTGGAGAGGAAACGAATATATGGAGAAACGGATAAGAAGGACAGGATGGTAGGACCTCTGTTAAGATATCAGGGACAAACTCTCATGATACTAGGGGAAGCTGTAGAGGTTAAAAACTGTAGAGGACGACAGAGATTGGAATAAGTCCATGCAAATAATTAAGTCCGTACGTTATAAGTGCTACTCTGAGATGAAGAGGTTGGCGCAGGACTGGACCCGTGAAGGGCCACATCAAATCAGTCAGAAGACTGATGACTAAAAAAAAAAAAAAGGTTGTATTCCAGTCGCACATCTTCGCTATACTCTTTCACCTACAGTAAATACATACTGCACTGTGCTTTCTAAAAAGAAGTTATGTTTTTCCTAACCGCCATGCTACGAGAAATGAGAGACTAAAATCGCTGTTGGAAACAAAGAGGTTTCTGCGTAATTGTGTTCATCGTCAGTTTTCGTAATCAGCAATTTATGGTGTGAAAATCACCTAATGCTACTCGCTGATATTTTTTGCGAAAATCACGTAGTATGAGCTCTAAGTGAGGTTTTGGGATTACAACTGCATGACGTTGTCCGGTAGCAACTCTGAATCCTGCTACTGTGACGTCCATATAGGCAAGTATTGGTTTCACAAATGACTATAGCATTCACCTCACTATCACTACTTTTAAGCTCTGAGGCATTTTATACTACTAACGACTAAGGACACGTTTATGAACTATGACCGATCGCAGCAGTTTCTGCACAGGATGTACGCTGTTAGATGCTACATAAATGTTGCGCTATGAGACGTTCACTCTTTTAACAAATTATTTCTTTCCTTTTTTCTGTGGGTTATCACCGAACACATTTACTACACTGTCCTCAATAAAATATTGTAACTTTAATATCTTCTTGTCTCCACAATTTTGTCAAGTGTTCGGACACGACCTAAATTTTCAATGTCAGTCGACGTCCTCTCCTGTATGTCGAACATTAATCACTATCAGCAACACTGCAAATTGACAGAGAAATAAGAAGTGTACTCGCGAAGTTTATTAACAACGCGACTGTCCGCTGAAAGAAGGAAAACAACATTAGAATGAAACTTCCTGGCAGATTAAAACTGTGTGCCAGGCCGAGACTCGAATTCGGGACCTTTGCTTTTCGCGGGCCAGTGCTCTACCAACTGAGCTACCCAAGCACGACTCACGCCCCGTCCTCACAGCTTTACTGTCCCGAGTTCGAGTCTCGGCCTGGCACACTGTTTTAATCTGCGAGGAAGTTTCATGTCAGCGCACACTCCGCTGCAGAGTGAAAATCTCATTCTGGAAACATTAGAATGATGATCCCAGCGCAGTTTTCAGTTACCATCCCAGATATGTAGTTATTATTCAGTTTCGTGTTATTATCTGATGTTTGACCTGTGTTGCTGAAATGAACTGTAATTCGATAAACCATTTTCCTTGCTTCGTCTTCTGCGAGTAATCTCGCTTTCTAGACAGGAAGTAGTCTGCAAACGTAAGCATTAGGGCACATTTATTACGGTTCTGGATCTTCTTTCACTTATTTTAACTGCGATCTCAATGACGACAAGCTGTAACTTTACCTTGCATCCTTGTTAACAAAATCCTACCTTTCTTGATTTTAATGTTTCAATACGCCCTCTTGATGTTTTTAGATGTTGTCCGCTCTACAGTTTATCTCATTCATCTCACCGTTTCAAAAATCTTACATTGTTGAAGATTTTCCTTCAGATCAATAAAACCACAAACTCTAGAACCATAACTTTCCTTCAGTCTCTATTCCCTTACGAAACAAAAGGTCACACTTTCACTAATATTCAGTTTGTACCTCCTCCCAGTGAATAATTTCTTAATGAGTAGAAAATACTTAGCCATGTCAAATGTCACAAAAGTAGAAGATTGTAATATTTACTTGTAATAAGGTATCCTTTGGGCAAAAGGAAACCTGCCAGCTGATTCTTCAGTTCAAACTCATCCTTTTAAAAGTCGTAAACGTATCTAGAGGGTTTCTAGGAGGAAAATGACAGGAACAATCATTCGAAGCAAAAAAGTCTAATAAACATGGAACTGGATCGCCATAAGAACTATGAGCACTGCAAGCTCCTTGTTATCCATATTTTGAGAGGTGGTAGTATGGACAAAAAGCAAAAGAAAAAAAGAAAAAATGGTCCAGTAAACATGGGGTCTAAAATGCGTACGTTAAGAGCTATGAGCCCTTGTTTATCTTTGCTGCTGTGAAACACATTTCTTCTACTATACAAGTGTTCATAGGTCTTAACAAATGCATTTTAAAGCCCTTGTTTACGAAGTAACTTTTTCTTGTCCTGGTCCATACTAGCTTCTCCCAGAATATTGAAACCAAAGAGCTTTGCAGCAGAAGAGATTTGCTTCGCAATATCAAAAATGAAGTGTTCATAGCTTTTAAGATACTCCCTTTTAGAGTCCATGTTCGCTAGATCTTTTTTCTTCGAATGATCATTCCTGTCATATCCTGGGACACCCTGTGTATTACACAATGATTCAATCGGTGCACGGTTACATTGTCCCAGCAGCAGGTTATCTACTTAACGGCTTTCAGAGCGGCAAAACTTCGATGCTCGCTGTTTCTTGTAATTATTCACGGCATTTAAAAATACTTGTCACAATCTACTCATTCCGTTAAATGTTTAACACCGTAAGATAGTATATCAGAAATTGTGTACGAGTATATGTGCTGAGGCAGCCTAATTCAATGCGCGCTAATTAGCAGGACTATATTCACCCATCATTTGAGAATGAGAGCATTTAGCGAATTCCAGAAAACTTTACACACAATTTCGAATCTGTTTGAAACTTTTTCTCGCTGACACCCCTAGGAAAATAGTGAAAGGGAAAAAAGTTATCCCTCACTACATTTTGGCTGCTTGTGCATTAAATCTTCAACATTTGGTATGACATTTTAACTTATTACTACTTTTCTACAAACTCCATCCACAACATATTTTGCTGACAGTATCCACATATACTACTAAATGTACGTGCAAAATTATATCTGAATATGACACATACTTCAGTAGAGATGGCGTTGAAAACATTGAGAAGGCTCGGTCCATGTGGTGGTGGTGGTTAGTGTTTAACGTCCCGTCGACAACGAGGTCATTAGAGACGGAGCGCAAGCTCGGGTTAGGGAAGGACTGGGGAGGAAATCGGCCGTGCCCTTTCAGAGGAACCATCCCAGCATTTGCCTGAAACGATTTAGGGAAATCACGGAAAACCTAAATCAGGATGGCTGGAGACGGGATTGAACCGTCGTCCTCCCGAATGCGAGTCCAGTGTGCTAACCACTGCGCCACCTCGCTCGGTTCGGTCCATGTCAAAACGCTTAATTTCGGAACACGTTCCTTCTCAACCACCACGGATTTCGACTACATTTTGTGTGGACTGTGGCACAGGTCCACAATGGCAGGGTTTAACGTTCGTCTACGCAATACCGGTGGAGATACGACGCTCGACTTTACGCAGGGCGAGCATGAGTGACTTTCTGGCGACATTTATATCTCGGGCAATATTTTTTTGAAGAAAAATGAAATTTGGCGATCTTGTATAAATTTATGACTTCTCTTAGGAATAGTAACGCAAAGAATTTTTAGAGTCATATTCGACCGGAAAATCTTGAACAAAGTCTCCCGAAAAAGCTGCACCAGGAAGATTTTCAAAGTCTGACTTCTTATATCTCAGGGACTCAAGGAACGACGAACGTGAAACTTGGCATGTGGTAATCTAATTACACAAGATTCTCAAATACAAACGTTCATTTATGTACCACCTTCCAACACTGAGTAAATTAAGCGCAAAATTGAAGATTTTGTGAAAAGGTAAAAAGATGCGGGATTTTTGAGCCGATTTTGCAAAAACCTATGTAGTATAAAACTTTCCAATCTGGGCTCATTAGAAAGACTATGGTTTTAACCGTCAAAAATAGTGCATTTGATTATCCAACGCTGGCTAACAATGCTAGACAATTTGAATCAAAGTTGGGCAAAAATCGCTGCGTGAAAGAAATGTGAAATTTTGGTTCTTATATCTTGTACAATAAACCCATGCTGAAAATGGAACTTAATATGGTAGCACAAGAATGTGGCATACAATATTTTATTCCTCTAATATTTTCCAGTAATGTGCAAATTCGTCGAAAATTCACGATATTAGAGAAAAGGTGAAAGCAGAATACATGTGACACTTGTTTTTCAATTACCGTTTTCTGTTCAAGCTTCAAAAATCAGCCTCACCCGAAACAATATATCGTAACGTCTCCGAGAATAGTGGGTAAAATTTACAATATGGGCTGACATTGCTACATAAACTGAAGTAAACTAGGCGCAAAAATCGAGCTGCGAATAAGGTTTTCACTTTGGCTTCCTGTATGCCTTTGATTAAAGGCATGATAAACATGAAACTTTGGATGCAACAACTTAGTAAAATAGGGTTTTCCAGTATAAAATACCATTCACGTATTGTTTTC
This sequence comes from Schistocerca gregaria, assembly GCF_023897955.1. Taxonomy (NCBI): domain Eukaryota; kingdom Metazoa; phylum Arthropoda; class Insecta; order Orthoptera; family Acrididae; genus Schistocerca; species Schistocerca gregaria. The sequence continues at coordinate 282,658,703 of NC_064927.1, forward strand.
AAAATTTCTATAAAATCAGTTCAAACTCGATTTTCGTAAAAATTACGAAAAAGAATCTAAGCCTCTTGCTTTTAGAAAAACTTTTTTCCATAATTGATTTCAAGCTAATCAAAGTAGGGAAGAGCATTTTTTCGAGCATTCAGAAAATCACGTTCGGTTTTCCAATGAGAGCTAACAATATCTGAGAATGATGGACAAATTTTAGGGAATGCACCACGGCAACAGGTTACATGGGAGCAACCTATTGCTAGTGTTTCGCTATATGCGGTTTTTATTTTTAAGCTGACAGTAATACCTCACTACACTGCGTGGGTCCATGGAGACATTGTCACTACCGATTCAAGAACACAACCTGAAATCCCATCGCCATAAGGGTCTCGCTTTATAGCTGTGCAATACCCATCACAGCTGGTTTCTTCATTCAGGACCTCAAGCACGTAATTTATTTTTCAAATTTAAGTTCCAAAGCTTTACGGTGATACCTCCTTGCTTTCTAAACCATTTGCTGAGTACCTGATCTCCGATTCTCAGATGTGTTGGAGTATCTCACCTAGGCGGCAAGCAAAAAGTCATATAAACCTATGCTTAAAAAGCTAGCTTTTGCTTATGGCAGACTGCAAATTACCCCGACTATATTCATCCAGTGTTTCTAAATGGCACAAGCTTGTGTTAGAAAATATTGGACAATCTTGTTTAGTTGTCTCTACGTAGTCATATGATAAGCGACCTTGGCATTCGGGGCCAAGGCGTTTATACTGCAGTCATATGACTGATAGTGGCTTCCCTTACCACAAAATGAACTCGTGCTCGGTTTCGCCGCGACTGATGGCACAATTTCCGGCTTTATTTCAAGATAAGATATGACCACTCTTCAACGAAATTCTCAATGTCTTCTAATCAGTCACCTGTGTGAAGGAACTGAAATCTGAATGAACATTTAGCACACGAATTTCGGTGATTGGTGAACGAAGGGCAATTCACAGTAAACCGTGAGTCACAGTCTCAATATTCCGAAAGCATACTACTTATGGAAAGGAACAGAGAGATAGCCTCGCAAAAAGTTCAGATATTGTCTACCAAATTGCTCAAGGTGCTCATTGCCGTAATTACATTTCGCAAAACGCTCTTGGCCCATCACAAAACAGGAAAGAACGAGACTGATATGAGAGGAGAGAATACTGTTATAAGAAAATTACATTTTGCTTCTCACGTCTGTAAATCATGTTTATAGCTACAGCCCGGAATTTCTTTGTCGTCATTGCTTATTTCTAAAGAAATATTTTTAAAAGTCGGTTACAGGCCGGCCCTTGTGGCCGAGCGGTTCTAGGCCCTTCAGTCCGGAACCGCGCTGCTGCTACGGTCGCAGGTTCGAATCCTGCTTCGGGCATGGATGTGTGTGCTGTCCTTAGGTTAGTTAGGTTTAAGTAGTTCTAAGTCTAGGTGACTGATGATCTTAGATGTTAAGTCCCATAGTGCTCAGAGCCAATTGAACCATTTTTTTCGGTTACATTTTTAGAGCTATCGCAATGAGCACTAAGTTTCGTATTCCCCCGAATTAGGTGTCAACCAAATTGTAGGCCGAATAAGCTTCTTGTTTCCTTATGGTATTTCTGTGTTTCAAAGCAAAAATTCTTTTCACTAAAAAGTACAAATATTGGATGATAATGCATGCTTAGTACCATAGTGAAAGAAAAACGGGGCAGCGAATAGAATAGTTTTGTGATCGACATTTGGGAAAGGATAAAGTTAACGCTTTCCTTACATGCTATACGTCAAGCTTCTGTGTAGAAGAGGTAATACAGTGTCACATTGCTAAAGAAACTCAGTCGTTAATTACAGATTTACTCTGCGGGATGTGCATCGATATCGTAATTCACACTCTATGTAAATACTTTTCCGTGTCATTGTAGCTCTGTCTCGTTCTTTTTTTTAATAATGTCTACACACGAAATACTCAGAATTTTGCAGTGTGAAAATGTATCAGAAGTTACTTCGTAAAACTCGAACTTCAAAGGCCGAAAACATCTTTTATCAGAACGGATACAGTGATTGACATGCTCTTAGTTTTACTGAGTGAATTTCGGAGACGAAATGGTGTTGAGGATCTGTAAGGAACTGTTATAGCGAACAGGCAGCATAGAAACTGAGAAATAATCGGGGGAAATTTGCAGTTGATTACTTACCTATCTCGCTATATTTTGTATTAGCAATGTTTTGGTATTTACGGCAGGCACTGCGAAATTTGGTGCGCCTGATGAATGGCATGGATTATTAGAAACTGTTGAACATACACTGATGGTATGTTCAGTACTACTACATCTATCTTAATGATTCGTTCTATCTCCTTTAAATCACGAATACCAGAACGTGCATCTGATGTTAGTATTTATCCGTTAACGGTGTAGAATTTTTACTTCGTACAATATAGAAAGTACACGTCAGCTCGTAGACTGGTTTAAATGTCATAGTTACTACCTACGTTCACATTGTGAGCCGTACTGTGTGATCTGCGAACAACAGTACAAAAATTATTTTCAGAGATCATTCGCATGAAGTGTCGGAAAGAAAAACTGAGGACTGATTGAGAAAAGAATCCATAAACTTGGGATTTCACATATGTTCTTTGGAGTACGTGCCCTGTCTACTACATGTGAGGCGTTAAGAGAGTATTTTGCACACTGAGTGGAACCTGTATTTCCCGAGAAATTACCTATCGTTTGAATGAACCGAGAACGCACGACATATTAAGAAATATTCGTGTTGCCGTACATTCCTGTCTATTTTTTTCAAACTCTGCAATATTTCTCGTATGATACTCTGTGAGTATGTATAAGTGAGAAAGACTGGTTTGTGTAATGTCACGGTTGTTACTGAGAGGGATTTGTAGCCCTGTCATTTTGGTTATGCACACAAGTGACGAACGTCATGGGGTACGTCCTAATAACGTGTCAGACCCTCAGACCCTCTTTTGCTCGGTGTAGTGCAGCAACTCGGCGTGACATGGACCCAAAAAATCATTGGAAGTCCTCTGCAGAAATATTGAGCCATGCTGCGTCTATGGCCGTTCTTAATTGCGAAAGCGTTACCAGTGCAGGAATTTGTGCACGAACTAATCTCTCGACTACGTTCCATGAATGTTAGATGGGATTCACTTCGTGTGATCTCGGTGACCAAATCTTTCTCTCGCACTGCCCAGAAAGTTCTTCAAACTAATCGCGAACAACTTAGGCCCAGTGACGTGGTGTATTGTCATCCATCAAAATTCCATCCTTGTCTGGGAACATGAAGTCCAGGAAAAGCTGCAAAATGGTCCCCTAGTAGCCTAACATAACCATTTCCAGTCTACGCAAACGCCACTGCTCCCGGTCGTTAAGTGAAGCCCGTCAGCCATCGCGTTGTCCGTGGTGACTGGTAATGCCTGCAGCTGGGTATTCTCGGCACTCTCGTAGTAGTCTGGATCTCGAAATACTGGATTCCCTAACGATTTCTGAAATGGTATATTCTATGCGTGTACTCTAACTACCATTCCGCTTTGGAAGTCTGTTAATTCCCGTCGTGTGGCCACAATCACGTTGGAAATCTTTTCACATGGATCACCTGTGTACAAGTGACAGCTGTGTATGTTCATATCACCATCCCCTGACTTGTCAGCTCAGTGTACGTGACGAATTACGAGTAATTGTGTATGTATCGCATTGCCACGCCAGACTACACACGTGTCTGTGTACCCAACGCAATGCATACCCTGAAAAATAAACAAACTCAGTAACAGGAATAATCCTGACGGTATGGAAAATTCAAGAAATCTATCTCCTAAGCACGATGATTCCACAACATTCTAATAGTGACTCTGCATCGTTTAGAAAAATGCGAGAAGAACCACTGCCAAGATGAATCTCTGCTTCGGTCCTTGAGGCGTACCACGATGAATAGAAAGGAAGACCACACTACCCGTTGGAGGTAGATACGCAGGTTAGAATTCTGATGTCATAGACAGCCATACACTGCATTCTCCCCTCACGAGAATATGGGAGCAGATATTTATTAGTTTCTCCCCAATTCTCCCTGATTATGACGGCAACGTGATTTGGTGTAAATAACAAAAACGCCGAAAGCATTTAGAGGCGCTATTAAAAAACGACTGCGCGACTGGCAATCTGTGGGAATGGCTCACAGGGGTTTCAAATACTGCTCTTGACGCCGACCTTCACAGCCGGCTTCTAAGCGAATTGAATGCTGTCGGATATCGTTTCAGCTCTGTGCTGGATTCTTGATTTCTTGTCACATAGCTCACTGTTCGTAATAACTGACTGAAGCCACATAGAAAAACGAAAGTTACAACTGATATTACGCAAGATAGCAAACCTGCAAACTTGACAAGAGAATTAGAAGCTGATCAATAAAACAGACAATAAAAACACACAAATTCAGCATAATCTCAAAAAGCTGTACATAGAAAAATTACAGCCAGAAAATTCCTTAAGTTTCAGTAAGGTGACCCTATATTTATTATAGAGCTTGCTGGGGATCGCCTGGTTTGGCAATAAAATGGTCATCCTTTGATTTGATTCTGAAGCGGTAGAATCAGTCATGTTTGCTTACACACAAACAAAATAAAGCAATTAACAATAGAGAATGGTTTTGGTAACCACATATAATAGAGAAATTAATCACAGGTTATGCAAACGAACAGGGAATGAGCGTGCAACATGTACACAAGACCTTGCACAGCACAGAAGAAGCCAATACATAGGCAATAAATATTTACAGGAAACAAACGAGCAACTACCCACACACAAAACGAAGCAACACATACTCAAGCACAAGAATAAAATAGTTCTCAGATCAGACAACATTTTACAGAAACAGAGACTTCAAATTGGATACAAAACTGAAAAGACAAGACAGAAAATGTTCAGAATGTAGGAAACACCCACAGACAAATTAAATAGATCAGTCAAAGACCATCTTATATCCAACTCTTGTCAGTCACTACCCATGGGGCAAACATGAAGAAAGTTAAAAAATTAATTCAAAACCACTTACAGCCCGAAAAACTACCAGTTCCCATTGCAAATAAGTCCATCACTTAACAGCCTGCAGCAGCCCTCGAATTAAAATTCAAAGTACTAAACTCTAACCACAGCCCTACATTCAAAATCTTACAATAGAAGAAACCTTCCGCATACAGAAGAGTTAGCAGAAGGAAAGCAGATATATGCTACACTATAGAGTGGCTCACCAATTACCACATTAAAAGAACTATACAAAAAAGCAACAAAAATAGATGAACAACTAAACACACACACACACACACACACACACACACACACACACACACACAATCACACAAGCACACACAGAATGAGAGAAAGTAAACAGAACAATAATAATGAAGTGTGAAAGTATAATTTGCGAGTGGAATTCCTGAAAAACTTGTATCATGTTTCCGTCTGGATTTCCACAACGGATTTCCTCGGCATACGCATGAGGACGGATGCTACAGAAATTACTGTTAGTAATCTGAAAATACAGTGACGAACTATTTTGATGCTATAAACTACGTTTATAGATGAAGTGTATGGTAATTTATAGTAACATCATTTGGTTGATGACCAGATACCGATGCCCAATAATGTTGAGAGGGTCGTACAAAATCCAACAATGTAGAAAATAAGATGATCACCACAATAGACTTAAACTCGTTTTAAACCTAATTTCGTTAGAATATTTAGTACTTAAAACATATCTGTATTTTACAGAACTGAATGAAAGTACTCTTAGTTGATGGAACATGTCTAGGCATTTATAAACAAAAATTGTTTGAATTATTGGAGCACCTGAACTTACACATTTTAGTTTGCAAACAATTGCTGCCGCTACAGGTTCAAAACCAAATTATGATTATGTTCATAATAATCCGTTGAGCAAGAGTGCACGTTGCTGTCGATGTATAGCATTAAGTTCAGTAAATGTCTATAATACAAGCATGCAGCACAAACCATAAGAAACATGTAAAAGTGATGTTAGGAGCGATTACATACTATAAATTACTGCCCCTTGGAAATCTCTTGAACTGTTTGGATCTTAACTAAAACAACAAAATTAAATGTCAGGTGAGTCCTATACGCCTTCATCTCATCAGCTTTAGTCAAAAAGGTTTCTAAGGACATTCTCATAACGGCACTTTAGTGTACTTTATTTAAAAAGTTATTTAAAAATTTTCAGGAGTGAAGCATACATCTGTTTTCATTAGTTTCGTGCATATATATACATAAATGACCTGGTGGATGACATCGGAAGTTCACTGAGGCTTTTTGCAGATTATGCTGTGGTGTATTGAGAGGTTGCAACAATGAAAAATTGTACTGAAATGCAGGAGGATCTGCAGCGAATTGATGCATGGTGCAGGGAATGGCAATTAAATCTCAATGTAGACAAGTGTAATGTGTTGCGAATACATAGAAAGATAGATCCCTTATCATTTAGCTACAAAATAGCAGGTCAGCAACTGGAAGCAGTTAATTCCATAAATTATCTGGGAGTACGCATTAGGAGTGATTTAAAATGGAATGATCATATAAAGTTGATCGTTGGTAAAGCAGATGCCCGACTGAGATTCATTGGAAGAATCCTAAGGAAATGCAATCCGAAAACAAAGGAAGTACAGTACGCTTGTTCGCCCACTGCTTGAATGCTGCAAGGCATTGTGGGATCCGTACCAGATAGGGTTGATAGAAGAGATAGAGAAGATCCAACGGAGAGCAGCGCGCTTCGTTACAGGATCATTTAGTAATCGCGAAAGCGTTTCGGAGATGATAGATAAACTCCAGTGGAAGACTCTGCAGGAGAGACGCTCAGTAGCTCGGTACGGGCTTTTGTTGAAGTTTCGAGAACATACCTTCACCGAAGAGTCAAGCAGTATATTGCTCCCTCCTATGTATATCTCGCGAAGCGACCATGAGGATAAAATCAGAGAGATTAGAGCCCACACAGAAGTTACCGACAATCCTTCTTTCCACGAACAATACGAGACTGGAATAGAAGCGAGAACCGTTAGAGGTAGATCGTCGAAGTCCTGAGACGGTTGAAGGACCATGCCCATAATGCTCCAAACGCTCTGATTTGGGGACAGGTCCGGCTACCTTGCTGGTCAATGTAGCGTTTGGCAAGCATGAGAACAAGCAGTAGAAATTCTCTCAGTGTGCAGGCCGAAATGCAAGCCCAGAACGGCTTGCCATGAAGGGGAACAAAACGGGGCGTAGAATATCGCTGACGTACCGCTGTGCTGTAAGGATGTCGCGAATGATAATCAAAGGGGTTCCGCTCTGAAAAGAAATGGCGTCCCCAGATCATCACTCCTGGTTGTCAGGCCGTATGGTTGGCGACAGTTAGGGTGGTAACTCACCACTGCCCCCCAGGCGTCTCCAGACATGTCTTCGGCTTGGAATCTCACTTAATGGAGTAGAATTGTCTGCATTCAGGAGTCCCGCTTCGAACTTAACCCAATGATCAACAACGATGTGTCTGGAGACCTCAGACAACAATGGAATACCAACCTGACCTTCGCCGGCCGTACAGCCCGACAACCACCAGTGACAGTCTTGGGTACCATTTGGTCTCACAGCAGGAGCCCTGTGGTTGTCACTTGTGACACCCCTACAGCACTCCACGCCACGTTTTGGTGCTTTTCATGGTAAGATATCCTGGGCTTACATTTTAGCAAGGTAATTTACGCCCGCAAACTCAGAGTTTCTACAGCTTGTCTTCATGCTTTCCAAATCCTACCTTGGCCACCGAGGTCGCCGGATCTCTCTCCGACTCAGAACGTTTGGAACGTTATGGGCAGGGCCCTCTAGATACCTCGGGATTTTGACGATCTAACGCACCAGTTGGACATAAGTTGTCACGATATGCTTCAGCAGGACATCCAACGACTATAGCAATCAATGCCAAGCCGAATAACTGCTTGCAAAAGGGTCAGAGATGGACTAAAGCGTTATTCGCTTGCTGAGTTTGTGAGTCTCTTTCTCTTCACTAAATCACCCAGTTTTTTTGCGAAATAAGCTGAAGATATGAATTGAAGTTTGTGTTGGGGAGGGCATTGAACTTAGGTAGTTCGTGCAGCGATGTTAACCATAGTGCTCTGTTGTGTAACGGTTAGCATTTCTGCCTAGCAAGCAAGAATACCCGGTTTCGAGTCCCGGCTGCAGCACCAGTTTTAATTCATTTCTACTGCTTCACTCATTATCGCAGATTTTCTGGAATTGTAATCATTTGTTTGTCTGTACAGGTAAATCACACCTACTAATTTACATTCGTCTCATTTGGATAATTCTTCGCCGTGGGTCGGTTTGTTCCCTTAGAGTGTATTCTGCAGTAGCGCCACAGTCGCGTAACTTTCTCTGACTCTGTTTTTTCTTACTCCTGACTGTTTTGTTTGTATTTTTTGCGATCTTATTCAGTTTTTTTTACTTGGTATGTTGGGGCTAGGGACTGTGGTTGTTGTGAGCAGATACAAAAAGAACTACTCCCTAAAGGAATAATTCACACTGACAGTAGAATACTTTTTATTTAAAGTCACAACTGGTTTCGCACCACTAGAAGACGCGTCCTCAGATGATAAAGCTGCCTTTTAAGCCACTCACCATCATACGTGTCAAGTAAACGAACAGCGTGCTAAATGCGGTAGCCCTTATTCAAAACGAAGAGGGTAGCAGACCGCGCCACAAGCAGGAAGGTGGATGACCGGCTGCAGGCAGGGAAGTACTGACCGCCTTGCAATGGGAAAGATTTGTAAATAATAGATTTCAGCTATCAGTCGTGCTTTTGAAATTTTATTGGCAGATCTAGATTTCAGGTGGAAACTAGCCATTCTCAATGCACTATCATTTTTGCTCAATGCGTGTAATGCCTGTTGGTCGGGCTTCATCCAGAGTTCATTCAACGAACTGTGGATGAAGCCCGACCAACAGGCGTTACATACATTGATCAAACATGATAGTGCATTGAAAAAGGCTAGTTTCTAGCTGAAATCTAGATCTGCCAATAAAATTTCAAAAGCACGACTGATAACTGAAATCTATTATTTACAAGTCAATATAACAGTCGCTGCGTGCAACAGCCTTCGGAATGGAAGGTAACATAATGAGGAAGATGTTTAAAGTAACATACACAAGAAGAAATTTTTGTTATCCGTAAATAGCTGGAAGCTGCATTGGCCACATTCGACAGGCTTCTTGTTAATGCTCAAAGCTGCAGCTACATCGAGGCGCCAGTGAAGAGACTTGCGACACCTCTTGAGACCATTGTATCCCCTAGTGAGCTGGTTGTCGCTGCGTCTTCCGATACGCAATATCCGACCTATTTAACTCGAAAGGGAATGGTGAACAATGGTGAGTTCACCTGTCACTGGACGGAAGGCGGAAGACTGAACATGCCACATAGCTGGCTCCTTATGCCTTAGCCTTACGGGAGGATCAGTTTGTGGTATCAGAAACACCTTCTGCCACACACTGTCATGAGGCGTGCGGAGTATTGAAAAAAATGTACATCTCGTGTCCAGTCTTACATAAATATTCTTTCAATATTTTGCTTCCCTTGGTCATTTATTTGTAGCTTAACTGCATTAACGCTACTGATACTTTGAAGCTATTACACGATCGCACAATATAATGTATACCTTTTGGCGATACTGATAGATTAATTCTACCGTTATCACATGATACTATCACATTCTGTTCTAAGCAGGCACTTTCAGAAAATAAGGTGAGTGCGTCGCTGGTACAACTTACAGAGGTGCTCTACGTGCTTCTACGAGAGCGTTGATATTCAACGGTTAACATTTAACTGTTATAATAAAAAATGGGGGCTTGGATCCCAACTGTGCCATCACCGACTGTAACTAGGATCGAAAAAAATTCACTACTGATGGAATATTGGAGATGACTATTCTTGTTAACTTTTGTTCAGTTTTCTGTTGCTGTGACGCGCTATTTACGTAAGCGTTTTTCCTCAGATAACTTTAATTTTACATTTAGTAGTCAGACTGTTTTCTTTAATTAATTACATGTGTCATAACTTTGGCTATGATAGGGCATAACTCTACAAAGCAGGACAGGCTAGGATTTACTTTGGCTTGAATCCAAATCCAAACAGAGGTTCAAATGGCTCTGAGCACTATGGGACTTAACATCTGAGGTCATCAGTCCCCTAGAACTTAGAACTACTTAAACCTACTAACCTAAGGACATCATACACATCCACGCCCGAGGCAGGATTCGAACCTTCGACCGTAGTAGTCAAACTGATGTCATACCCATATTTGAAATTTACCCCGTTTCCTCTGCCGTTCTTTCTCTGCCAACGTAACAGGAGACCGCCACAGAAAATAGTGTATTCTGACCACATACCTCGTCATACTTCTATTTTCACTTTTTATTTCGTCATAAAAAATATAGAATTAAAAAAATCAATTTGATGATCGTAGTCTACCCGCATCGGGCCCGTCAGCCGACATGGACTGCGTAACTAATTAGATACGAAAAAATGCAGAAGTGCTGTGAAGACTTAAAGTATTTATTACGTAGAGTCACTGCTCAGGGTGGTTAGTTGTGGTTCTTCCTGCGAGACAAAGGTGCGTCGTAATTCAAGCAGACGAGAATAATTAACTTGGACATAAACACTGAGAGATCTTCATGGAGATAGCTGACCGGTTCGTACATCACTCGACGAGGCGTGGCCTGCTACTGGTGTTTGCGTAACTGGAGAGGAAGCGTCGCCAGGCTATTGCCGTTCATCCTTACGTAAACGGTATTGTGTGTGGTACCTGTTAAAGAAAGCTTATCGTGTGCTTTTCCGGGTCCGCCACTTTATTTAATAGTTTGTTTATCTATTTAATTAAGACACAGGTGTAATTACTTTGTCGCAGCGATTTACAGTTTCGTTTAAATTGTTCCTTCCTTAACCGTTTTAGGGCTTCTTCGTATAAGAAATGGACTTAATTACGAGCATGGTTCAATATGTAATGCGCCACATTTTTTTTAAAAAAGCCATTAATATACATACACTCGTCCTTGTTGGCGCTTCACATTTTATCTCTGTTCTGTGAGCCGATGAAGCTTTGAACCGTTCTGGCAGATGGCAGACGTAGTAAGCGTTAAAATGGCGTCTACATACGAATCATGTTACAAGCAGCGTGCTGTTATTCAATTCTTGTGTGCAGAAAAAGAAATCGTGGTGAACATCCATGAATGTTTCAGTGCAGTGTATGGCGATGCTGCAGTTGATAGTACAGTTGGACGATGGGTGAAGAAAGTTACACTCAGGAAATGCAGGAACAGAGCTCCGTGATCAGTCATTCTCGGAATGTCCTTTCAGAGCCACTGCTCCAGACATGCTGAATCGTGCTGATCTCTGTGGCTCACTTAAAGATTCTCTACCGGGAAACACATTTCAAAGATGACGAGAGTGTCAGTTATGCAGTGGAAACATGGCTACACCTACAGGACAAGAGCATTGAACAGCAGGGAATACATACTCTTCCACAACGTTGGCGTATGGCCATAGGAAGTGATGGAGACTACGTAGAAAGACAGGGCTTGGACAAGATATATTGATGTATAGTGACACCAAGTTCTGACTGTTAACAACAAATATGTTGTGAGAAAAAAATGTGGGCATGAATTATTGAACGACCCTCGTAGATATATCGACTGGTTACGCTGTGTTGCTGCGGAAATTCCGCGTAGCAACCTCACAGAGCCGTGTTACGGAGTTTTGTTCAAACTAGCGAGTAATTTTATACAGACAGCTTCTAGCGCTTTAACCGTAAAATTTACATATATCAAAAATCTGAGAGGCCCGTCTTCCAATAAAGGAAGGAAGGTTTACTTTATCGCGTCACATCATTAGCTCGGACTGGAAAAGCGTGGGGAGAAGAAATCGCACATCTCTTTCAAACAGCCATCCCAGAATTAGCTTTAAGTGATTTAGAGAAACATTGGGAAACATATATGTTGATGGTGGCATGGGAAATTGAACATCGGACCTCCAGAATGGGAGTTTAGAGTCTTACCCTCTGCAAATCGCTCCGGATCTGAAGTAGTGTCTGGAAGGGAGACTGTATCGGATATTCAGTATCTCATACACCATAAAAGTAGAGATGGTGAAATGGGAAACACATAAACACCTCATTGACTCGTTTTCGGATGCACGAGACTCCTGAAGCTAGAGTGAAAAGCGAAGTGGAATGAGAGTACCCTAGCCTGTGAAATTGTTGTTGTTGTGGTCTTCAGTCTTGAGACTGGTTTGATGCATCTCTCCATGCTACTCTATCCTGTGCAAGCTTCTTCATCTACCAGTACCTACTGCAACCTACATCCTTCTGAATCTGTTTAGTGTTTCCATCTCTTGGTCTTCCTCTACGATTTTTACCCTCTACGATGCCCTCCAATACTAAATTGGTGATCTATGGATGCCTCGGACCATGTCCTAACAGCCGATCTCTTCTTCTAATCAAGTTGTGCCACAAATTACTCTTCTCCCTAATTCTGTTCAATGCCTCCTCATTATTTACGTGATCTATCCATCTAATCTTCAGCATTCTTCAGTGGCAAGCACATTTCAAAAGCTTCTATTCTCTTCTTGTCCAAACTATTTATCATCCACGTTTCACTTCCATACATGGCTACATTCCATTCAAATAATTTTAGAAACGACTTCCTGACACTTAAATCTAAATTGCATGTTAACAAATTTCTCTTCTTCAGAAACACTTCCCTTTTCATTGCCAGTCTACATTTTATATTCTCTCTACTTCGACCATCATCAGTTATTTTGCTCCCCAAATAGCAAAACTCATTTACTACTTTAAGCGTCTCATTTCCTAATCTAATTCCCTCAGCATCACCCGACTTAATTCGACTACATTCCATTATCCTCGTTTTGCATTTCTTGATGTTCATCTTATATCCTCCTTTCAAGACACTGTCCGTTCCATTCAACTGCTCTTCCAAGTCCTTTGCTGTCTCTGAAAGAATTACAATGTCATCGGCGAACCTCAAAGTTTTTATTTCTTCTCTATGGATTTTAATTCCTACTCCGAATTTTTCTTTTGTTCCCTCTACTGCTAGATGAGTATACAGATTGAAATTAGTGAAGGTTAATCAGAAAAATGTCATAGTATAGGGAGTTTCAGAATTTAAATTAGACATTATTATTGTTGGCCAAATGACTTCTATTGAATGCTGCGAAACTCGTCAAAGTGACGCAGATATATGACATTACTTTTGGACACGTTCACCAAGTCTCCGTAAACCACTCTGGGAATGCTCTACCCATTAATCATTTCCTTGACGATACATTGGGTTGGTGCATAAGTTCATACTTTTCCATTAATAAACACGACAGATACACGTAACAGAGATTGTACTCGCCAATGACATATTCTCTTCCACTATTTACAACAGTCTCAGCTGTAGAAATCACGTGGTCTTGCGGTGAAGAACTCGCACTTTCCATCCAGAAAGGAAGTTCCTTGAAGGTTGTTCGACAGGAAGCTGGAAAGATAAGGGCACAAGATCGGGTGAATGGAGTTTGGTTTGGTCTGTTATGTGGGACTCCCAACTGCGCGGTTATCAGCGCCCGTACAAATTCCCAACCTTTGCTCAGTCCAATCTCGCCCCTTTCATGAATGATGATGAAATGATGACAACACAAACACCCACTCATCTCGAAGCGGGTGAAAATCCCTGACCCCAGGGTGAATAAGGTGGGTGTGACTTCCCAACCCCACTCGTGAACTGTGTTTTTTGTCGGTCTAGTAGAATGCGGATGGGTGTTATGGTGGAGTAGCATCACTTCACACAGTCTTCCTGGTCTTTCTCCTTCGATTGCGTTTGCAAGGCGTCTCAGTTGTTGAAAATAAATGTCAACACCTCGGGGAAGCAAATCGTAGTACACCACACCGTCCCTGTTTCACAAGATGCTTAACACTATCTTTTCTGGATGAGAACAGGTCTTTGTTGGGGGAGTTGTTGCTTTGTTTGGCCTCAACCATTCCTTTCCTTTACTTATGTTAGCGTAAAGACATCGTTTCTCGTCACCAGTAACGATACAGGATTCGAGTGGTCGGTGTTGTTCACGAGCCAGTAGACGACGAGCAAGCAGAGACGCACATACTGCCACCAGCTAACTTTCGTGTTTTTGGCTTAGAGCATGCGGTACCGACAAACCCAATTTTTGACCCTTCCCCATGCAAATGTCTCAGAGTGGTGGAATTATCACAGATCAACACATCTGCCAGTTCTCGAAAAAACTTACTTGGATCATTGCAGATTAACGCGTTTAAACGATCTTTATCCAACTCTGAAGGTGTTCTTGAACGTGAAGAGTCTCTAATGGCGAAACGATCCTCCTTGCCGTGCTCTGTCCAATGGCATTATTTGTTTCCGCTGCTGTCACCTTTCTATTGAAGTCAAACAGAAGAATACGTTCCGATTTCTCTACTTGGCAAACTATTTTCTACCATACATAACTCCATTTACTGTCTCCAAATGACCAAGTGGAAACTCAAATAGCAACAGTGAACTACAAATAAAAATAACAATCGATAAATAAATCCTTAGTAACGGGATACCAACACGCAAAACAAAAACGCCACGAACTTATGCATCAACCTAATAAATCCGATCCTTGGTCGCGGACTCATTCGAGAACCCCCTAGTGAACATCCTCATTGTCGGAAAATCTGAGAGTGCTGCAGATCAGTTCCTCGACGGCACGGACAGAATCGTCTACGGTCGACTTTGTTGGCCTTCCTTGCTGATCAGTATCACACACGCCTGTGCGGCCTTGGTCAAACTATTGCCGGCCGCTGTGGCCGAGCGGTTCTAGGCCCTTCATTCCGGAACCGCGTGACTGCTACCGTCGCAGGTTCGAATCCTGCCTCGGGCATGGATGTGTGTGATGTCCTCAGGTTAGTTAGGTTCAAGTAGTTATAAGTCTTAGGGGACTGATGACCTGAGGTGTCAAGTCCCACAGTGCTCAGAGCCGTTTGAACCGCCTGAACCGTCAAACTGTTGACAGCATTTTACCTCGACTGGACGTGACATTACATTTGGTCCATACACCGCCATAATTCCGCGGTGAGCCTGTGTGCAATTTAGATGTTTTGTCCACAACAATCTTTCTGTATCGCGTGCTTCAACTCTGGAGTACGTTTGCAAATTGCCGTTGCAGTAGCCGCCCCATCTCACTCCTACACTGTGACGCATGTGATATCCGTACCGCAGCAGAACTCTGTCTGCAGGAACGTACTTTCTTCTGAAAAAGCGCCATTCTCGTTGCGCAGTGATCTTAGCATGTGTAACTAACTGTCTGAAGTCTTCTCGTGTTTGTCGCCTCTATAAAGTTTTTTTATAACGACAGTTTTCTTTCTTTTACCTTCCTGTTCTTTATATTCTCTCTCGCTCATTTTTTATTTTTATTAACCATCTTTCATTATTATTATTATTATTATTACAAGCCTTTTATGTCATCTTAGTCGAAGGATGGTTTTAATGGGTGGGTCTACTGGATAAATTACGAGGGACGTTCAATAACTAATGCAATACATTGTTTTCTAGGTCGTTTTCGGTTGAAAAAATGTGGAAGTTGTGAGACATCGTGGAATATTCCCGCTTCAGCTCGTATAGTTTCATGAAGTTCCGACAGGTGGCATCGCTACACGTAGCTCTCAAAATGGCGTCTGTAACGGAGGTGCGTTCAAAGCATAAAACTGTCATTGAATTTCTTCTGGCGGAAAACCAGAGAATCGCTGATACTTATAGGCGCTTGCAGAACGTTTACGGAGACCTATTAGCGGACAAAAGCACGAGGTGCCTGGGCGAGGTGCCTGTCAACCAGTCCGATCTCTTGTATGCTGATCGGCCGGCCGCACATAGCTATGATTCCTGTAATGTTGGAAAGTGCGAACACTCTCACTAAAGGTGACCGACGGATGACAATCAACCCTCTTGCTGCAGAACTGGACGTCTCTGTTGTTAGTGATGATACAATCGCCCACCAGTTGGGGTACTCAAAAGTGTGGGTTCTTCCCCACCTAACGGAAAACCGTAAAGAGCAACAAAAGACACAGGCGATGTAACATGGGTTGATCACTTCGAACCGGAAACAAAACGGCAATCAATGGGGTGGCGCCAGACCACTTCTCCTCCGAAGAAAAAGCTTAAAGCCGCACCCTCGGCCGGTAAAGTCACGACGAATGACTTCTGGGACGCTGAAGATGTTACTCCGTTAGATGTCATCCCTCCTGTTGCAGTGATCAATTCTGAAGTGTGTTGTGCTACCCTGAGGAAATTGAAGAAACTACTGCAAATTATTCGTCGCCACAAAAATTCAGATAGACTCCTTCTTTTGCATGACAGCTCAAGGCGTCACGTAAATCTGCCCACCCGATAGGGGTTCACAAAATTTTATGGGACTGTTCTTCCTCATCCACCCTACAGCCTGGATCTAGCACCGTTCGACTTCAAAATGGCTGTGAGCACTATGGGACTTAACATCTGAGGTCATCAGTCCCCTAGACTTAGAATACTTAATCCTAACTAACCTAAGGACATCACACACATCCATGCCCGAGGCAGGATTCTGACCTGCGACCGTAGCAGCAGCGAGGTTCCGGACTGAAGCGCCTAGAACCGCTCGGCCACAACGGCCGACCGTTCGACTTCCATCTGTTTGGCCCAATGAAGAATGCACTCTGCGGGAAGCAGTACGTGGATGATTGGGACGGTACTGACGCAGCAAACGTCGGCCCTAACGTCGAACAGTAGAGTGGCACCATGCGGGCATAGAGGCCCACCCAGTAAGCTGGCATAAGGACCTCGCATTGAACTGAGAGTCTGTCGAAAAATAAGGTTTTGTGGCCGAAAGAGTAAAACCAAACTGCTTTCAGAAAAAAAGTGTTGCGTTGCTTGATGATCGTGCCTTGTTGTATTAGCTGAAAACTAGTTCTTAGAAGAAACAAGTGCAAAAGAACATACACCATCGGAATGGTTGTCCACCGGCAAGTAATGATGTCAAAAAATGGTTCAAATGGCTTTGAGCACTACGGGACTAAACATCTGAGGTCATCAGTTCCCCAGAACTCAGAACTACTTAAACGTAACTAACCTAACGACATCACACACACCCATGCCCGAGACAAGACTGAAGCGCCTAGAACCCCTTGGCCACACCGGCCAGCGTAATGATGTCACCCGCATACATGAGGTGCTCTCAGAAATAGCAACCAAAATGTGTTTTTTGGTTCACCTTGTTTCAAAACGTTGTTGTTGTGGTCTTCAGTCCTGAGACTGGTTTGATGCAGCTCTTCATGCTACTCTATCCTGCGCAAGCTTCTTCATCTCCCATTACCTACTGCAACCTACATCCTTCTGAATCTACTTGGTCTCCCTCTACGATTTTTACCCTCCACGCTGCCCTCCAATACTAAATTGGTAATCCCTTGATGTCTCAGAACATGTCCTACCAACCGATCCCTTCTTGTACTCAAGTTGTGCCACAAACGTCTCTTCTCCTCAATCCTATTCAACACCTCCTCATTAGTTATGTGACCTACCCATCTAATCTTCAGCATTCTGCTGTAGCACCACATTTCGAAAGCTTTATTCTCTTCTTGTCGTCCATGTTTCACTTCCATACATGGCTACACTCCATACAAATACTTTTAGAAACGACTTCCTGACCCTTAAATCTATACTCGATGTTAACAAATTTCTCTTCTTCAGAAATGCTTTCTTTCCCATTGCCAGTCTACATTTTATATCCTCTCTACTTCGACCATCATTAGTTATCTTGCTCCCCAAATAGCAAAACTCCTTTACTACTTTAAGTGTCTCATTTCCTAATCTAATTCCCTCAGCATCACCTGACTTAAATCGACTACATTCTATTATCCTCGTTTTGCTTTTGTTGATGTTCATCTTTCAAAACATAATGTGTAAAAAATGGTGAGTTTGGTTTTGCTAGATGATACCCCATCCATAAAGATAAATCAATGTAATAACCATAATTCGTCTATGCCCTTCGGATATAAATGTTTGATGTACTACGATCTGAATGAAGTTTCATCGACTTGGTGCCTGACACATTTAGATGTTGTCCCAAGAGGAAAAACATTAGAAATATTTGCTTTGGGCAAAGCGCATCCACTTACACACCCAACTCATAGCCTCTTGTGCGAGCGACTTAGCTATCAAGTTGCTATGGAAACCATTATCAGAAGAGAACAGGCATGAACTAGCAGTCTATCAGCCGTTAGCAGTGTAGCCAGTTAACGCGAGGGACTCCAGCTGGGATCTGCTCTCACCCCTTGTGAAGGGGTGGCAACAGCGGAATGGGTTCGTAACAAACACGACTTCCTTTGATCGTCAGCTTTGTTTATTCCACATAGCACATGGCTTACTTTCAGTCATCTGATGTTTCAAGGTGTACTAATTGTTTAGTTATTTTAGATTGACACTCCTTAGATTATCTTAGATAATCAATTCATAAATAAATTTACTGAATTTATTTCAATTAACTTTATACTCCTTGTGCTTTTGTTGAGTTAGTCTTTCTACACCATATTTTCCATTAATTAATAACTGAAACATCCCCTTAGAAAAATTTATGAATGATTGAGCTGATAAACCTCTTAAATTATTTGATTTTCAAACAGCTGAGCAGAACTGAACGTACTCAGATATTTCGTTCTTTACCTGTTCTGATCAACAGTAAACTGACACACAATATTTTTAGCGCAACGCAGTCTGACTTTCAAAAATCCCTACAAAAGAATGGCCCTGACTAACAATAACCTACACCTGTCATGAATCTTCGTTACTTGAACTACTGCAATACAGCGTGCGCCACTACTGCCAGCTAAATAAAAGATTCAAACTACTGATGGGCATAGTCAGCAAATGAAATATTTTGATAGAGAACAAAAAACCTTAACAGTGTTCAAAAGTCATTACACACACACATACACACACATAAAAGAAGGTTGTATACATGGAAGAATCCTGGAGATACTAAAAGATATCAGATAGAATATATAATGGTAAGACAGAGATTTAGGAATCAGGTTTTAAATTGTATGACTTTTCCAGGGGCAGATGTGGACTCTGACCACAATCTATTGGTTATGACCTGTAGATTAAAACTGAAGAAACTGCAAAAAGGTGGAAATTTAAGGACATGGGATCTGGATAAGCTGAAAGAACCAGAGGTTGTACAGAGTTTCAAGGAGAGCATAAGGAAACAATTGACAGCAATGGGGGAAAGAAACACAGTAGAAAAAGAATGGGTAGCTCTGAGGGATGAAGTAGTGAAGGCAGCAGAGGATTGTTGTTGTTGTGGTCTTCAGTCCTGAGACTGGTTTGATGCAGCTCTCCATGCTACTCTATCCTGTGCAAGCTTCTTCATCTCCCAGTACCTACTGCAACCTACATCCTTCTGAATCTGCTTAGTGTACTCATCTCTCGGTCTCCCTCTACGATTTTTACCCTCCACACTGCCCTCCAATGCTAAATTTGTGATCCCTTGATGCCTCAAAACATGTCCTACCAACCGATCCCTTCTTCTAGTCAAGTTGTGCCACAAACTTCTCTTCTCCCCAATCCTATTCAATACCTCCTCATTAGTTACGTGATCTATCCACCTTATCTTCAGTATTCTTCTGTAGCACCACATTTCGAAAGCTTCTATTCTCTTCTTGTCCAAACTAGTTATCGTCCATGTTTCACGAAATGTAGTCAAATTAAATCGGGTGATGCTGAGGGAATTTGATAAGGAAATGAGACACTTAAAGTAGTAAAGGAGTTTTGCTATTTAGGAAGTAAAATAACTGATGATGGTCGAAGTAGAGAGGATATAAAATGTAGACTGGCAATGGCAAGGAAAGCGTTTCTGAAGAAGAGAAATTTGTTAACATCGAATATAGATTTATGTATCAGGAAGTCGTTTCTGAAAGTATTTGTTGGGAGTGTAGCCATGTATGGAAGTGAAACATGGACGATAACTAATTTGGACAAGAAGAGAATAGAAGCTTTCGAAATGTGGTGCTACAGAAGAATGCTGAAGATTAGATGGGTAGATCGCTTAACTAATGATGAGGAGGTATTGAATAGGATTGGGGAGAAGAGAAGTTTGTGGCACAACTTGGCTAGAAGAAGGGATCGGTTGGTAGGACTTTTTTTGAGGCATCAAGGGATCATAAATTTAGCACTGGAGGGCAGCGCGGAGGGTAAAAATCGTAGAGGGAGACCAAGAGATGAATCTCACTCCCGACATCCACCACTGCTGGCGGCTCACCTCCAACTGCGCAACGCTACGCGCTGTTCACATCCAACTGCTCAACACTACAATACCGACTATTGCAACGATGCCAACCAGCCACAGACTTCACACAGCACAGTCAGTGGTTTTCTTATAGAGCGCTACATGGCGTTACCAACATAAAAACCTAAACAGCCTACTTACATAACGTGTCCAAAATCTACTCCTGGTGGAAGAGACGTGTTACGGCTGAAATAATACTTGTCCAGTTTAAATGTATTGTGTTGTAGATGTGGCCTTCTCTCTGAAGACTGGCATGATGCATTTCTCCTCTCTAACGTATCCTGTGGAACCCTCTTCATCTCAGCATAACTACAGAAACCTACAGCCATTTGAAGCTTCGAGCTTCCTCTACAGTCAATCGACCCTTTCTTTTGGTGAAATTGTACCCAAAATTTCTTTTTCCCCGATTCAATTCTATGTCTTCTTATTAATTATTCGACCTAACCATCTGTCAAGATTATTCTGTAGCGTCACATTTCAAAATCTTTCCTTCTCTTCTTTTCTGAACTGATTACCATTCACATTTCACTTGTGTAAAAGACTTCACTCCGTACAAACCCCTTGAGAAAACACTTTCTGATATTTTAAGTTTATGTACGACGTTAACAAATCTCTCTTTTTCAGAAATATTTTTCTTTGTTTTGCCACTCTGCATTTTTACTTCTACTTTGGCCATCATTAGTTATTTGGATGCCCAAATAGCAAAACCTCATTCATTAGTCTTGCCCTCATGTCCTGATCTGATTCTATCACCATCACCCTAAATCCCATTACTTACTCTTGCTGATGTTCATCTTATAACGTCTTTTCAAGAACGATTCATCATGTATAACTGCACTTCCAATCCCTTTACCATCTCAGAAAGAACTGCAGTGTCTTCGGCAAACCAGAAAGTTTTCTTTTTTTCTTCCTGAACTTTAATTCTTTCTCCGAATTAAACTTTCGGTTTACTTTACTGCTTGCCAATTGTAGAGATTGAGTAACATCGGGTATGGGCTACAACCCTGTCTCACTCACTTCTCAACTACTGCTTCCCTTTCATGCCCCTTGACTTTTCCAATAGCCGTCTGTTTCTGCGCAAATTGTAAATAACTTGTCGCTTCCTGTATTTTGACCCAGGTACCTTCAGAATTGCAAAGAGAGTACTCTGGTCACCACTGTCAATAGCTTTTCCTAAATCTACAATTGCCACAAACGTAGGTTTGCCTTTCTCCAATATATTTTTTAAGACAAATCGTAGGGTCAGTATAGCCTTGCGCGTTACGGTATTTCTACGGAAACCGTACTAATCTTTCCCGAGATCAACTTCCAGCAAAGTTTCCATTCTTCTGTATTAGTATCTTACAACTGTGACTTATTTAAGTGATAGTTCGGTAATATCCAGATCTATCAGAACAGCCTTCTTTGGAGTAACAATGACTGAATTCTTTTGGAATTCTCAAGGTACCTGCTCCCGTCTGGTATAACTTGCACACGAGATGCAATAATTTTACCATTTCCGATTCTCCCAAGGATCTGAATAATTCTGCGGGAATGCGCTCTACTTTAGAGACCTTGTTTCCACTTAAATCTTCCACTACTTCGTCAAATCGTCTCACATATGTCTTCAGTCTCACCTTCATTTAATTCCCAGTACGAGCCGTTACTACGTCTCTCATGATCTCGTCGCTGACGGGACGCCTAACACTCATGACTTTTTCCTTGAGCACCTTTACTGTGAGTTATTTTTGTTCTTAGTTACTGATAAATTCTTTAAGTTAGTGTGGACCATAGATATAAAAAAAAAGTACAGACCAGAATCGTAAACTAGTTCATGCTCTTTTGCAAGTCATGATAGCGAGGATGAAAAAAAGGGAGTGTTTGTAGAGAAGGACCTAAATCGTGCTTTATACGGCTGATATATGTAACAGCTGCGCTCGTAACTGGTTCTGCCCTGGTCTCGAAAGAGTAAGTTTTTCTTGCTTTCGGACACGTCTCAATAAAAAGTTTAGTGCTACTGTCTGGACGTGGTAACAAGCAGCTTCGTTACTCATACGATAAATGTAGTGTTTATTGCCGAAAGTGTCTCGACACTGAAGGTCAGCTTCGTCCAGTTCCGTCTCGAATCCGGAGCTCGTTCAAGGAGACGCGTTTTTACTAGTGCCAGAATAAGAGCTTAAATGTTAAATTTGCTATCTTCTTGCAGCTCTACGCTATTTAATGAAGAGAATCTTCACCCACGTTAGCTAGCCAAAAAGTAATTAAGTGGCATAAATGGTTACACTGTAACTGTGAATTATCCTCAGACAAAGATTTCCTTTAATCAGTTCCAGTCCATGACAAAATTATAGGAACACTAAGTCTACTTTCCAAATTGCTCGCGAAGTGCTTAGCGTCTTTTAGGCAACCATTATTATTTTATTTGCACATGTACAAAAAATTACTTTCAAAGGCAGGTTATTCTATCTGGTCTTTGTAAACGTTCACAATACCTGACAAAAAACCAAAGTACCTAGAAGGGGAGAAAGAAACGAAACTTTATGCTTTGAAAGTAAGTGATTACAAAATCGAGTCAGATTTGCGAAGAACGTTGTAGTTTGAGCCCACTTAGTTGTATGACGTTGCAGCCACTTTGGCTCAGACGCATGCACTGGTACAGTTGCGAAGGGTGCCATGAATCCGTTTTGTCCTCTCCTGAGCCAAGATGTACTACAACTGTTGTAACTGATACTTGATATTCTGAATACTGACCGTGTGACAGAATTGACGCTGGAGCTAGATCCACAAATGTTCTAAAGGGCACGAGTTTGGGGATCTTGCAGCCCATAACAATAACTCGACATCAAGCAGGCACTTCTTGGAGACACGTGCCATGTGCGGACGGGCATTGTCGTGTTGAAGTACGGCATCTCATACTGTCTAATGAGAGGTAACACATGAGAACGCAGGCTGTCCGTGACGAACCGTTGTGTCGTTTGAATTCCCTCACTCGCTACCAGACGTGACCTGGAGCCTTGACACTAGGAGCTGCTGCTCTCCAAACCATTGGAAGAATTGGACGTCTTCCCAGATCGCCGCCGTTTTCGCCGACGATTGTCATCCTTGGTAACAGAGAACCGCGATTCATTGCTGAACACAACGAGATACCACTCACCAGCGGTCCATGCTTCCCTGTCACAGCACCACTAAAAATGCATCTGTTTGTATTGTGCTAACGGCAGGGTACGTTTGGAAGGGTAATTTCCTTTTCCAGCTGCTGCTAGCCTTCGACAAATGATGTGGGACGACATAGACTGTTTCAAGGAATCGATTACTTGTTCTCGGATTGCAGGCACAAGTATGAAGGTATTCCAGTGTGCTTTGTGCTCAGTGCGGTAATACTCCCTTGCAGTGATCAGACGTGGTCAACTGGAATCTTTATGGCGAGTATTCCTGCAGTTATGTTTCCATGAAGTCCAACATCAGGTCATCGTCACATCAGAATGCCTCACAGATCTGGATACAGCACGATACGATCAACCAGGCAAATGGAGAACCGCCCTAAAGACCCCTTCTAAAGACCCCTTTCAAACTCTCAGGTGCTTATATCGCTGCCTAACAGGAGGGCGCATAATCTCCATAGCCTTCACCGTACTCACTGAACATCTGGTTCTTTTCGTGCCCCATACATAGTCTATCATGACTGGTAAGGACACTAAACACGAACAACGCTAATGAACTCAGTGGCTGTTCTACTTGTTACAGAGAATTGCAACTATAATTATTTACATACTCGTCGATGGTGAGTGCAGGTACGAAACAATATTGACATCCGACTATGGCTTCTGGTTGCTTCACATTTTTGTCAGGCATTGCACATCAAACATAGAAGGGTGAATTCCTAACATCAAAACAAATGCTTGCATGATACATTTAGTACAGTGCGTGCAAGAAACAAGAGGGAAAATAAGAAGAGACAAAGAGAGATGTGTAAGGATTACTGTTCCGCTGGTAGGTTGTAGCAACGAAGAAATTACACTGAAGAGCCAAAGAAATTGATACACCTGCCTAATATCGTGTAGGGCCCCTGCGAGCACGCAGAAGTGCCGCAAAAAGACGCGGCATGGACTCAACTAATATCTGAAGTAGTGCTGGATGGAAATAACACCATGAACCTTGCAGGGCTGTCCAAAAATGCGTAAGAGTACGAGGAGGTGGAGCACGTTGCAGGCCATTCGAGATAAGATCAGTAATGTTCATGTCTGGGGAATTGGGTGGCCAGCGGAAGAGTTTAAACTCAGAAGGGTGTCTCTAAAGTACCTCTGTAGCAATTCTGGACGCGTGGGATGACGCATTGCCATGCTGGAATTGCCCAAAACCGTCGAAATGCGCAGTGGACATGAATAGACGCAGGTGGTCAGACAGCACGCTTACGTACGTGTCACCTGTCAGAGTCGTATCTAGACGTATCAGGGGTCCCATATCCCTCCAACTGCACGCGCACCACACTATTACAGAGCTTCCACCAGCTTGAACAATCCTCCGCCGATATGCAGGGTCCATTGATTCTTGAGGTTGTCTCCATATACGAACATGTCCATCTGCTCGATACAACTAGAAACAATGTCGGTATTAACGGGCCCAGGCGAAGCGTAAAGCTTTGTGTCGTTCAGTCATCAAGGGTACACGAATGGCCCTTCGGGTCCGAAAGCCAATAACGATCACGTTTCGTTGAGCGGTTGACACGCTGACACTTGTTGATTGCCCAGAACTGAAATCTGCAGCAATTAGCCGAAGGGTTGTACTGTCACGGTTGAACGATTGTCTTCAGTTGTCGTTGGTCCCGTTCCTGTAGTATCTTTTCTAGCAGCAGCGATGTCCGATAGTTGATTTTTTACCAGGTTCCTGTTTCTCACAGTACGCTAGGGAAAATCCCCACTTCATCGCTACCTCGGAAATGCTGTGTCCCATCGCTCGTGCGCCGACTATATCACCACGTTCAAACTCACTTAAATCTTGATAACTTCCATTGTAGCAGCAGTAACCCATCTAACAACTGTGCCAGAAACTTCCTGTCTTATATACGATACGCCTGCCTATACCAGTTTCTTTGGCGCTGGCATTGTGAAAGAAAGGTATAGGAGTGGAATTAAATTTCAGAGCGAAAGATTTTGAATGGTATGATCAGTTGTTGGCACTGCTATCCCGGCTGAAAATGAGGTAGAATCAGATAACTTGTTGAATGCAATGAATTCTACTAAACACAAAATATAGACTGTGATAAACCAATGACGAAATTACTGAGATGTAGCAGAAATGAGATAATCATAAATTTAAGCGGAGTTGGAGGCTACATAGTAGAAGGAAGGAAGAAGATTAGAGGTTAATCTACAGTCGGAGCACTAGTTCGGATTGCGAAGGGATATCTACTAAGTTTCGCTGCCACACATTAATTACAGCCCATAGTGGAGTACTGTGAGTAGCTGCACATTAATTATAATGGCCCGATAATAGTGGAAGCTGTATAGAGTCAAAACGATATTTAAACCATTAACTCAGCACTGTTGTGCAAAATTTTTGTTTTCTCTATTATTTGCAGATACGTAGACATTAATGGGCATGACAATTATGGTATGCGACGACGCATCATCCTTTGATAAATACGTTATTTTTGAAGCCACATGCGCTTGAAAATATTGTTGACACTCAGAAATTACAGAAAAATAAGTTTTTCGTTGTTTACCAATACACGTACATCAAAATGTGTTACGATTATGAAGAAGATGAAACAGAAACAAATAAAACATGATTTACTTCTGTCAGTTAAAGATGTTTCACCTATCGCGTCCGTCTTGCACAATTTTCGACATTACTTAATTCGCTCTAACAACGGAGCAGAGTTGCTTGGCGTTTTTCCAGCAGAGAAAACTCGATTCATCTGGATTGCACTGAAGGAGCAAAGAACCCGAGAACTTGTTCTGCTCAAAGATGGAGCATCCAAACTGGTTTAAATTATGCCTAATAGAGCACAATCAAGAAGT
Organism: Schistocerca gregaria; assembly: GCF_023897955.1. NCBI lineage: Eukaryota > Metazoa > Arthropoda > Insecta > Orthoptera > Acrididae > Schistocerca > Schistocerca gregaria. Next base: position 282,685,090 of record NC_064927.1, read on the forward strand.
TCAACGTTGCGTGCAGAGCTAAATTTATGGTGAACGAAACAGCTTTGCCGAAAGAGTCAGGTGATCGACGACTGGTTATTGATCTGAAGATGGAAATTTATGAAGTGTTCAGGTGATCAAATGTCTAGTTAACTGCAACACACGTTATTTAATTGAAGGCTTACACATCACTTTCAGAGCACATGAGTTATGAGGGCGATATATTTTCGACCATAGAGGCAAGTGAACACTTAAGCTGCATAGACAAGTCAGGAAAACTGCTGATAATGTGAGGCGTTAACCACGGAAAATAAACTACTAAATTACAACAATGGTAAATCTGTAGCAATAATCAAGTCTGTTACGAAATTTAATGTAGGCGTTAATGGATTATTTGTAAGTGATACTTCGGAAAACATTATTAACAAACCATGATTCAAGTAAACGATTCCTCATAATTCGAAAATTATTAATAGCTACAGCATCTGTCAACTACAACGTTGAAACTACCTTTGAACCAATAAACAATTATGTGTCTTATAAGTGTAACTTTTTTTGCATAGATTAGGTTTTTCGAAATGGTATGGGAAAAGCAAATAGGTATCGAGATTCCAGATAGAAGATCTTCACATTGTCTTGAAATATATGTATGATGCAAGGTTCGCAGGAGAGCTTCTGTAGTTTGTAAGGTAGGAGACGAGGTACTGGCAGAAGTAAAGCTGCGAGGACGGGTCGTACTTGGGTAGCTCAGCTGGTAGAGCACTTGCCCGCAAAAGGCAAAGGTCCCGAGTTCGAGTCTCGGTCCAGCACACAGTTTTAATCTGCCAGGAAGTTCCATATCAGCGCGCACTCCGCTGCAGAGTGAAAATCTCATTCTGGAAACATCCCCCAGGCTGTGGCTAAGCCTTGTCTCCGCAATATCCTTTCTTTTAGGAGTGCTAGTTCTGCAACGTTCGCAGGAGAGCTTCTGTAAAGTTTGGAGACGAAGCACTAGCAGAAGTAAAGCTGTGAGGACGGGCCCTGAGTCGTGCTGGGGTACCTCAGCTGGTAGAGCACTTGCCCGCTAAAGGCGAAGGTCCCGAGTTCGAGTCTTGGTTCGGCACACAGCGTTAATCTGCGAGGAAGTTTCGTATGATATGGTTGTTTCTAGAAACGCATTACACGATGATAAATTCCACATTCCTATATCACCGTCATCCAAATCCGACGCCTAGAAATCAGTAGAGGGAGTGTACCAGTTCTGTGGCAAGGACCTCATTGTTCTGCTTAAGTAAACAAATCAGCCACTTGCCCTAGCTCCTCTCATGTAAGCAAACCACTAGCTTCGGTCCTTCTTTTCTTTATCTGAGATGTAATTAATAGACAATAGCTGTCATTATAATTGTCATAATTTATAGGCAATATGGCGGCCGAGTGGCACACTTCGTTCATATTTACCCAGGTGTCTTAAAACTGGCATAATAAACATGGTAATTTATTCCCCAAAAATGGCTTCTCTCCCTCGCACAAGGGCAGTGTGCTCCTCTAGGTCCTTCCCCTCCACCACCCCTCTTCGTGTCTCCAGGACTTCTTATTCTGCACCTCGCTTGAGTAACACCATGAAATATCAACATTTTCAGTCTGGCAATACATCCCAAAGCTGTTTAACGATTTTTAAACAGTACAGACGTAAATATAGAACTTAAAGCGTCAGTCCACCGAAAATGCAGTCTTTCTGCTTTCGCGCTGTAATATTACCGCAAATAACGCTTCTCCAGATGAATATGGGACCTAGCAACTAATGACATAGTACAAGTTTAACTAATGTCACACCTGCAACAAAAATATGGCCTTGCTACTTTGACACTAGAATATTTTAGCAAAAAACACTGGGATATGTTAGCTGTGACTGTTATTGTATATCTTACACACACACACACACACACACACACACACACACACTAGAACTCTGTTCAGCTGGGGGATGATGGAGGTGTCAGCGGTTGGCACCTCCTCTCGGCTTGGCTGGTGTTTACTGGATTGTATTGTGGTTAACACAAGGTAGGCAGGGTGGATTATAGTCACCCTGTGTCTTCCTCTCTTCCTCTTCAAGCACCTGAGTAAACACTCAGACATACCACCACACTCTCTCATAGCAGCACACAACGTCTATCTCGCTGCATGATTTGAATTTATTTCGTAGTGCTTAAACATGAGCTGCTGGTTTAGCACAATCAGTATGGCACTTGCAAATTGAAACCGGGAGCAGTCCGCATTACTAACTGCTTGAGCTAAATCAGTCATACATTTTATATGAAAAAATGAAGACATATTAAATATTACAGAAATCAGGCATCAGTGCTTTAACAAACCGTTAGTAACCCGCTGCATTCAAATTACAGCACTCATCCATCAGCTTTTTATGAATTTATAAAGTAAATTTACACTCATTTTTATATTTAAGCCATTTGAATATACAGGGTGGTCCATTGATTGTGACCGGGCTAAATATCTCACGAAAGAAGGGTCAAACGAAAAAACTTCAAAGAACGAAACTTGTCTAGGTTGAAGGGAGAAACCAGATGGCGCTATGGTTGGCACGCTAGATGGCGCTGACATATGTCAAACGGATATCGACTGCGTTTTTTAAAAATAGGAACCCCCATTTTTATTACATATTCGTGTAGTACGTAAAGAAATATGAATGTTTTAGTTGGACCACTTTTTTGGCTTTGTGGTAGATGGCGCTGCAAACATATGGCTCACAATTTTAGACGAACAGTTAGTAACAAGTAGTTTTTTTAAATTAAAATACAGAACGTAGGTACGTTTGAACATTTTATTTCGGTTGTTCCAATGTGATACATGTACCTTTGTGAACTTAGCATTTCTGAGAACGCATGCTGTTACAGCGTGATTACCTGTAAATACCACATTAATGCAATAAATGCTCAAAATGATGTTCGTCAACCTCAATGCATTTGGCAATAGGTGTAAAGACATTCCTCTCAACAGCGAGAAGTTCGCCTTCCGTAATGTTCGCACATGTATTGACAATGCGCTGACGCATGTTGTCAGGCGTTGTCGGTGGATCACGATGGCAAATATCCTTCAACTTTGCCCACAGAAAGAAATCCGGTGAAGTTAGGTCCGGTGAACGTGCGGGCCATGGTATGGTGCTTCGAAGACCAATCCACCTGTCATGAAATATGCTATTCAATACCGCTTCAACCGCACGCGAGCTATGTGCCGGACATCCATCATGTTGGAAGTACATCGCCATTCTGTCATGCAGTGAAACATCTTGTAGTAACATCGGTAAACCATTTCGTTGAAATCAGCATACATTTAGATTGCCATCGATAAAATGGGGGCCAGTTATCCTTCCTCCCATAATGCCGCACCATATATTAACCCTATTAACCCGGCAAGGTCGCTGATCTTCCATTTGTCGCCGCCATCGTGAATTTTCCGTTGCCCAATAGTGCAAAATTATTCCGGTTTACGTTACCGCCGTTGGTGAATGGCACTTCGTCGCTAAACAGAAAGCGTGCAAAAAATCTGTCATCGTCCCCGTTGTATGTTAGAATTATGTTACATGACACCACCTACATGTTATTGTGTTTATAATCTTGAATCACATGTTCTACTCAGAAAATCCTCATTATAGTGATATCAAAGTCATAATACTGCTACATTAGGGGATGCAGATTACTGAGATGTTCATTTGAATTGGATAAGCTCCTTCACGGATATTAGGTGATCATAAAGTTGCCTCAGGTAAGTTTCCAGGCACAATTAAAATTTATAGCGAAAAGTAATGCACTTATCTACAGGAGTAGACATTTAAAAACTGAATTAAAGTCAGCTGTGCAATTCAGTATGCTCCAGACAGGCACTTAAGCTTACAACAATACGTGTACAGATTCAGAGAGAAAATGGGGACCAATTTGACGGAGTTGGCACACCAACGTTCTAATCTGTCGGAAGGAATGACTGCTCAATTGCATGACACATACTGTGCGTCAATACATGCGAATATGTATAAAGCAGCCACGCAGGTACCAAACTATGAGCCTATTAAAGTGTGTATATCTCAAATACGGTGCATCCGCAAAGTCTCTCCATAACAGCGAGTTCCGCATGTTTCGCCTTGTGGGTCATGTTAGGTTGGCAGCACATTTATGTCGCTGTTTGCACTAGGGGACTGGATTCACTGCTAGTGGCTGCAGTTACATTTGGAGATGGGATCAACTTTATTACAATTAAAATAATGAAATTAATTTAGTATATTAATTACAATTAAATACACTGTAATCACTAATACCAAGTCGATTGTGTAAATGTTCTGAAGGCATATGTCTTGAAGGCATAGTTCAACATGTTTCAATTTATTTGTGAACACTTTTCACGGTAATCTAATGAAGATAATCAATTATTGCTTTTTTCAGTTCACATATTGTCTTTGGGTTTTTTGATACTCAAACGTTTTAACTACAACCAAAAGGAAATAGTTGGGTGGAGATAGGTATGGGGACCAAAAATCTCCCATAATTACTCTGCCTGCAAAGATGACATCTAAAAGCCGCAGGGACTGGTGCGCTGTATGAGGAGTAGCGTTGTCTTGTTGGAAAAATGGTTAATTGATCTCCTTTTCATTCAGCAGGACAATAAATGTAAATTATCTGGGCTCTATAGACATTGGAACTGAAGGTAGTGTCGAAAAAGATCGGCCCTATAATTCGCGTTTGCATTGTGGCAGCGCTCTCTCTGATTTTCTCCGAGTGCATTGGCGTTTCTCGTAAGACATGTGGATTTTCTGATGATCAAATTCCTGGATTTGGAGGTTAATGTAGTCAGGTAGGTGACACCAAACCTCATCAGTGAAAAATGTTCGATCTAAAACACCAGTTCCATGTCGGTTAACAACTTGCTGAAACCATTCACAATACGCGATTCGTTCTCTATGTCCCACTCTATGTAACTGTTGCACAGCAGTAATTATATACAGATGCTTCTCCAGTTCTTTTGTTATAGCCTTATGTGCTGTGGTAAGAGAGACTTTAGCCTCTTGCAATAATCTCCTCTTTGTTAGGCTCCACCAGTCCGCAGCTCGTGATCTCGAGGTAGCGTTCTCACTTCCAGAGCACGGGGTCCCAGGTTCTATTCTCGGCGGGATCAGGGATTTTCACCTACCCCGAGATGACTTAGTGTTGTTGTGGTGTTTTTACCATCATCATTCATCCCCATTACGGTCGGAGGAAGGCCACGGCAAACCACATTAAGACCTTGCCCAGTACGGCGATGCGGGTCTTCCGCATCGTTCCCCTTCCCTCTGTCAAGAAGCATGGGAATTCATTTCCATTTCCACAACATGAAATCCAAAATGTGGTGGGCCTACCAAATCAGGATGCATCATGAACTGAACTGCCTGGAATTTGCAGATTAATGGTTCAAACGGCTCTAAACACTATGGGACTTACCGTCTGATGTTATCAGTCCCCTAAACTTAAAAATACTTAAACCTAGCTAACCGAAGGACTTTACACACATCCATGCCCGAGGCAGGATTCGAATCTGCGACCGTAGCAGCAGCGCGGTTCCGGACTGAAGCGCCTAGAACCACTCGGCCACAGCGGCCAGCTTTGCAAATTAAATCACATACAGTGTCATTATATGGACACATCGAAGCAGCGAACATAATCTAGATTGCCATCACACATGTTCCATAAAGCTTCCTCCTGCATGGAAAACCTCTAACTAAAAAAGCTCTCTCTGTAATAGTAAGCATTTTCACTACATTTAGCTTACACAAGAAGCAGACAATGAAACCATTAGCTGGTACAACGTACACATAGCACTACTTCCCCACCTTGTCGCTGCTGATCCACGGAACACATGCAGGTGAGACTTAAATGTGCTGCCATCTTTACGTGCCCCACAAGGCGACACACGCAAGGATCACCGCTGCGGAGAGACTTTGTGGACGCAGGGTATGTAAGAATTTATAAAGAATAAAAATGTGTAAGAGCAATGTGTGTTCTCTTTCTCTATAAAATCCCCTGCATACTAATACAAACATGTATTCTTCCTCATGGCTGAGTGCACAGAACATCCTCGTCACAAGGACTTCACAGCAACCACCTGGTCTTGCAATGATGCTGAGGTTGGGTAGAAGAAGAAAAAATTGGATCACTCCTTCCTGAAAACATACATGCTTTAATTATTGGGCCTTCTGACAGGGTGAAAACTAATGTTGTTTTACCACTGTCAACACTTTCTGAGAGGGACTATTTTGAGCATGTATATATATTTTCAAAAACATTATTTCAACCCAAGTACCAGCAGTTGCAGGAGATCCTGAATGCTTCTATAGAGTAACATACCAGACAGTGACCGAAAGCAATGAACTTCCACCACCTGAAAAATTAACCCGAAAGAGCACACTGGTATTCGTAATTGATGATACTGCATTGTAAAACCAGGGTGAGATCCCGGAATATTTCTGATTTGGCCACCTTATGAAAGTCAATGTCTTTTATTTATGCCAGATACACTTCAAGGACTCCGAAACAGTTGGTCAGGGATAACGCAGACCTCTTTATCGCTTTCAGACAGGACAATCTGAATCTGAAACATATATATCAAGTACATGTAGGAACTGACATGATATTCAATGAATTTGTAGCTATATGTAAGAACTACTGGATTCATTTACAGTATAGGTTTCTGGTAATAAAACAGCAAAATTGAATAATAGCCGATACAGTTTCTGTTTGAAAAGGTAGTGTAGCGATACCTAGCTGGGTCAGTATATTGTTTGCTATGAAGAAATTCACAAGAACGTCATGCGCTCCCATTCTGAGGATGTGATGCACAGACCAAATGTCCATCTATGCGTCGATACAAAGATTGAAGCAGTAAACATATTTTAGAAGCTCTAATGAAAATATCATCGAAGATCTTAAATGTTATAATGCAGAAATGCAAATGTTGGAAGGTGGCCTTAAAATGCAACTGTAAAGGCCTATGAAATTGGAAAAAAAGTTAGAAGATACAAAAAAACTCCTCTAAGTATTGAATGAAAGGCGTGGGAAGAAAGCGTTGGAACTGTTCTGAGGTGAATGAAACTGAATGAGTTTATATATATAATCTCGAGATAATGCACAACTTAGACACACACACACACACACACACACACACACACACACACACACACACACACACACGTTGTGCACTATCTCGAAGTTAGTTTAGTATACAGCAGCACGTCAACTAAATTCAAACTCATTGAGGAGCTTAAGGCTATGTGTCATAAGTTATGGTTACTAAAATTAGGACAGTACTTTCTCGGGGGCCCTTACACCAGTAACTGAAACTCTTAAATGGCACTCACACATGAGTGACGAGGCAGAAGAGGAGTAGAAAAGCATGGAGGAGAAGTGGAGTATGCTATTACCGATTACATTCAGTGCTAGCAAAATAGGATGTAGGGCGTTGCCAGGGCTATACAGCATACATTGGGAAAGTATCCTGTAAGTTTAACCAGGAATTCAATACATGATGGAGAGGAGTATCTTGAATGAACATCTGGTTTTGTGGATCTAACATTCTTAAAAACATTGAGTCCTATCATGTATTTCTCAAAAGAGATCTGAGGCTTTGCGAAATATTGCATATACCTAATGCACAGGGTTACACAACACCACAGATCGATGAATAAAAAGCCCAGAGAGCAAGAAATGTGTATATATTATTAGACTTGCATTAGAAGATGTGAACTGTGTGGGTGAACGCATCGAAATCCAACATAAGAGAATGAAGATCTCTAGAATACATACTCTACAGTGACCATAATGAAATCATAGAATGATTTTGGCTGCTCACAGCATCATCCGTCACAGGGAATATGTTCACGTGAACAAAATCACATCACTCACTTGAGAGCTTTGGCAAAAACACATTACCAAATAATATGGAGACAGCCATCCAAGATCTACATAAACTAGCACAAGAAACCTTTACGTGCAGGTGTGTTTGTGTATATGGTTTGGGTGATTTGTGGCAGGCAGGTCTCATAATTATGAAGCAATACTCATGTGCAGTTAAGCATTTCAAACATGTTTTAATGGTAATAGATACATATTCCAAATTTTCCTTGCCCTGCCTGTGAAGGTGAGGACTGATAAGGAACCTGCAGATGTCTTTGAGCAACTGCTGCAGACAGAGATGAATTACTGCACAGACAACCTTCCAACAAACCATGGGGGCGTATTCCACAAAGGTATTTTTGGACAGCAATGTGTCGATACAGATTATACCGCCACACGACATTCTCCCACATTTCTTAATATTCGAATAGAATTATAAAAAATTATATGTGGATGAAGTTTAATGTCTGAGTATCGTACCAGCAGGTCATCGTTCTCCAACATATAATTGCACAGTATTACTGCTCTCAACATAAAGTCACAAAAAAGAGGCCAGTTGATGTCTGTGATAATGATCTTTGAAATACTGTATACAGTCATAGTAAAATGCTGGTGCAACACAAGCAGTAATTTATTATCGGTGACTGATGCATATTTAAAAATACATGACAGCATTTGAGAAATCTTTTCCACTGATTTGGCCTACAGAGATTTTTAAAGTTTCCAAAGTGTGGGAAACAAACACAAGAACTTTTTAAGGATAGTGAAGGTGAATAAATTGCTGGTGGTTACTACTTAGAGGAATTTCAGAGAAGCTCTAAACCTGATGTGTTCCTTATAGGGTGCATTATAAGATTTTAAGTGAACAAGACCTTAGTCAAATAGCTTGGAATTGCGTCCTTACACAACAGCTGGGCGAATGGTAAAGACGTGGAGTATAATAATGAGCACAAATCCTCCAAACATGCAGCATCGTAACGCGTATCATAGGATGTGTATCGTGCACAGTAAGTGTAAATGTTCTTGAGAGTTTACCAACTGAATTAGACTTATCTGGATATAATAATTGTGGAACTGGAACAAAGCTGCAAACGTTTTTGGCTCATGGTTATAAGGGGATTGATCTGTTAGAAGAACCATCAAAGAAGTAAGATGGGGGTTTGATCTTCTGAGGAAGGAGCATGGTGACATTGATGTCTACATAAACAGTAGAATTCGCAGTGTCATATTTTTTTTATTAATGTGCACAAATTACCGATTTCAGCTTTACGGCATCTTTCTTGCCTTTGCGCCCACAGACCAATTGATGCGGTTCATCACTTCTGTGCCAACATTTTCGTGTAACAGTAGCACTTGCACCCAAAGCACTCAACTAGTTGTTGGTTTCATTCCAGACGCTTTCTTCCCTTTTTCCGTCTATAGCTCCCTCAGTCTATATGGAAATTAGCCCTTTGAGGTTCTGAAACATATGATATCATATCCCTTCTTCTTGTCTTCGACACACATTCCTCTCCTCACCGATTCTGCGGAGAACCTCTTCATTTCTCGTATTATCAGTTCGTCTGACGATCACGAAAATTACGAATTCAGTACTCATACCGGTCATAATCGAATTACTATACAAGTCACAGCTTTTCTTCCCCACTTCTATGTATAGTAGAGCTGTGTTCCTGCTTATACAAGTGATGAGTTCAGCATCTTAAAATTTTGATTTAAATTATTCAGGCAAATGTCCGGCATACCTGAGTTATACCTAGACGCCCACCCTTATGGGAGGTAGGTGGACTCTCCTCACGCAGTACTTCTCCGCAGATAGCAACTGAAATGTGGACCAGGTTTCATTGAAACTGATCCATTAGTTTAGGAGGAGACATGGAAAGTGCCTAGAAACATACAATGATTTTTATAAATACATATATTTGTAGATAAATATTTTGTTTCAACGTTCGAAATTAGTTAACTACATCACGTTTACAATGGCCGTGAAGTTATAAACAAAAATGATTGTTAAGGGAATAAACTATGAAATGTCTCAGCAGCTATAAATCACATTATCACAATTTTCGCACTGCTACAGATTGACAGAAACCGGTCGGAGACTAAATTCTTCGCTTTTCGTCTTTCTCCAGCGTCCTTCAATGGCCTTCAGCGGTGCTGTACCACTGGGACATTTTCTCCTGGACGCGGCTGTCCCAGTTCATTAAGGACGTTAAATAACTTCTAGCAGCCGGAAGAGGTACACCGACAAACAAAAAATAACGGACCGGCTCGGAGATTACGCGGTGAAAACGAGAACAAAGACGAGGCGCGATGTAACAGGGAAAGGGAATTCTGGAGCTAGGCAGCCGTCAGGAGGTGTCGCTAGAAGACCTGCTGCGTCTCCCAGCAGATGAGTCGGCGGCCAGCTTTGTGACTCAGCAGGCCATACCTGGGAGAGGGTGCCAGGAGGCAGCAGGGGTTCATTAGTATGCGGCTGCCTTTCGCCTCCCCTGGCCAAGAAGCTTCATTCACCTGTCCACTGCAATTAGCTTAGAGACGAGACCCCACTATTGTTCACGTGCATTTCCTCTTCTTCTCATACGCCAGACAATGCATAAGGCAAAACTTGTTCAGCTTAATGATAGCGCAGTTTTACAACGTAGGTATTGCCTTGTTTATGTGAAACAGTTCGCAGATAAACAGGTCAGTAAATTTGTTTTAAAATGTTTTATACGGACCACTGAGTACTGTATGAGAAATGATTGGCGTAGCTGAATCACACTCAACAGGAAAAGCTCGAGCATAGAAGAATCTTTTTCGAAACCTGAAGGAGGATGAAATTTCATTAGTCGGTATTGGGTTGGCCGCGAATGGAGATGTAGCGAAACTACTCTTTGTTCATCAGCTTACGCGACTTTTGTACATGCGGATTAACCTCCAAAGTAAACTCTGTCCTTAGCCAAGATCTAAATAGAGACGACAACCGGTGTCAAAATCCTTTCAAGAAGCATCAGATTTCTTTTCCTACTGTTAGTGTTACCTTAGTCCTGTTTTTCCTCTTAGTCACGTTTAAAGTAATTAGCGACACATATAAAAGAACAGTAGATGAAGAGCGTTTTATAAACATAGACCGCCGAAAAGTCGTACTTAACACTCGAAAAAATTGATGAATTATGATCTTACAGATTGCAGAAGTATTACGACCAGCAGATTCACAATAGTGTGCACACTTAGCAAGGGCAGCACGTGGACATACATCACTTTCGGAGTAACCGTTGTGTCCAATATAAATCGCTTTAATTAGATTTTTGCCATGAGACGTTTCATCCTGCTGAGCTTTACTCACTTTGTTCAAAGTCCGCCTTTTGCACTTCATTGACGAGTAAAGGAAGAACATAAGGCTAACACAGCGACTCCTGTTTTGGGAAATACGTCTAAGTAGGTACTTCAGGTGTTAACATATATAATTTTAAACAAAATTTTAGCTGAAACTTCCTGGCAGATTCTAACTGTGTGCCGGACCGAGACTCAAACACAGATTTAATCTGCCAGGAAGTTTCATATCAGCGCACACTCCGCTGCAGAATGAAAATCTCAGTCTGAAAATTTTAGCTTTTTGCACAATAATATCTCATTTATGACTCGCGTCGATCTGCTGGTCACAACTGTATGTTGCAATGTGTTGTTTATTCGGTAACTTAGTCTTTAGATACGTTAAACTCCAGATCAATCCTACAGATAAACGAAATCGATAGATAGTAGTGCAGACAAAGCTCAGTATTTTGAAATATATTGCATTTAGGTCTAGTCGTACGAACTGAGGTACCTCTCTAGTGAGATATACATACTATCTGGTCAAAATTATCGGGACATCACTATGTAATGTGGAACTGGCAAGTAGCCGTCACGAGAGGTTAACCCCCCACCCCTCCCCCTCAATATACACTGAAGCGCCAAAGAAACTGGTATAGGCATGCGTATTCAAATAATTAGACAGAATACGGCGTGCGGCCGGCACTGCCTATATAAGACAAGTGTCTGGCGCAGTTCTTACATCGGTTACTTTTGCTACAATGGCAGGTTAGCAATAATTAAGTGATTTTAACGTGGTGTTATAGTCGGCGCACGAGTTATGGGACACCGCATCTCCGAGGTAGCGATGAAATAGGGATTTTTTCCGTACGACTGTTTCAAAAGTGTACCCTGAATATGATGGATCCTGTAAGATATCAAATCTCCGACATATATGTGGCCGGAAAAAGATCCTTCAAGAACGGGACCAACAACGACTGGAGAGAATCGTTCAGCGTGACAGAAGTGCAACCCTTCCGCAAACTGCTGCAGATTTCAGTGCTGAGCGATCGACGTGTGTCAGCGTGTGAACCATTCAACGAGACATCATCGATATGGGCTTTCAGAGCCGAAGGCCCACTCGTATACCCTTCATGACTGCACTACACAAAGCTTTACGCTTCGCCTGGGCACGTCAACACCGACATTGGACTGTTGATGACTGGAAACATGTTACATGGTCGCACGAGTCTCATTTCAAATTTTAACGAGCGGATGGACGTGTACAGGTATAGAGACAACTGCAGAATCCATGGATCCTGCATGTCAGCAGGGAACTGTTCAAACTGGTGGAAGCTCTGTAATAGTGTAGTTGGAGTGATATGGGATCTGTTATACGTCTAGATACGGCTCTGACAGGTGACGCCTACGCAACCTGTCTGATCACCTGCACCTATTCATATCCACTGTGCATTCCTACGGTATTGGGCAGTTCCAGGATGGCAATGCGTCGTCCCACGCGTCCGGCATTGCTGCAGAGTGACTCCAGAGACACTCTTACGAGTTCAGTCACTTCCGCTGGCCAACAAACTTCCCAGACATGAACATTATTGAGCACATCTGGGCTGCTTTGCAAAGTGTTGTTCAGCAGAGATCTCCACCCCCTCGTACTCTTACGGATTTACGGACACACCTGCAGCATTCATGGTGTACTTCCAGTACTACTTCAGACATTAGTCGATCCCATACTAAGTCATGTTAAAGCAATTCTCGCGGGTGCCCTACACGATATTATTCAGGTGTACCAGTTTCTGTGGCTCTTTAGTGTAGAATGAGAAGGGGGATGTTGTCAGCAGAGAAGCAGTAAGAGCACAATGCCTCGGTCAGGAGGGCTCAGTGACTTAGAACGCGGATTACTCATTGAATTTCACCTGAGTAACAAATCCATCACGGACATTTCTGCCCCTCTAAAGTTTCCCAAGACGACTGATTATGTTGATACTGAGAACGCGAAGGAGCACCCACAGCTAAACCAAGATTTGGCAAACCTCATGTACTGTGTTACCAACAGTCCAGCTAGCATAAAGACCGTGCATAAGAAACTGAAAATAATGTGGTGCAATAGTCGAGCTACACCCCATAAGCTACACATGTCTGTAGTCAGTGCGAAATGTCGACTGAGGTGGGGCAAGGAACAATCCCACTGGATAGTCGGTGATTGAAAACAAGTGGTTTGGAGTGGAAAATGAGCGTTTGGCGTCATTGGCCGGGAGGCACCGTGCGGGACAGGTCCGGCCGCCTTGGTGCAGGTCTTATTACATTCGACGCCACATTGGGCGCGCCGGATGGGTATGAAATGATGATGAAGACAGCACAACACCCAGTCCCTGAGCGGAGACAATCCCCACCTCAAGCTGGAATCGAGCCCGAGCCCACAGGACGGCAATCCGTCAACGCTGGCCACTCAGCTATCGGGGCGGACAGTGGTTTGGGGTGATGCATCATGTTGTATCCTATAGAAATCCGACTGAAGAATATGAGTTTTGCAGATGCATGGAAAACGTTACCTTCCATTCTGTGTTACGCCATGAGTCAAGTACACGGGGGGTGGTGTTACATATGGCAGGGCGATCTTCATGGTCAGGATGTGGTCCACGAATTGCGCTTAAGAAAATGCGAAGTACCGAAGGATATGAACACACTGCAGAGCACTGCGTACTGCCACATTATAAGAACGGTTCAGAGCTGGTCATAGTACCAGCACGACAATGCACACTGTATTAACGCTGGGTCTGTGAGGCAATGGTTTGCGGACGCTAACATTCCTGAAATGGACTCACCTGCCCAGAGTCCCGACCTGGACTGAATGGATGGCATTTGGGTAGAGTCAGTGCGTCGACTTCGCTCCAGACCCTACCGTACAACATCACTACCGTCTGCCATTGATCCACAGACCTTCAGACATTGAATGTGTCTCCACAGGATTCAGGCCGTCATAAAAGTGAAGGGGAGACACACCTTTCTTAATTTACAATAATAAATGAATCTGAAGCCAGATCATTCTGGGACACATCGATGTACGTAGAATAAATACGAATACATAAAAGGAGTTCTACATCTACATCTACATGGATACTCTGCAAATCACATTTAACTGCCTGGCAGAGAGTTCATCGACCACCTTCACAATTAATTATTCCAATCTCGTATAGCGCGCGGAAAGAATGAACACCTATAGCTTTCCTTACGAGCTCTGATTTCCCTTATTTTGTCGTGGTGATCGTTCCGCCCTATGTAGGTCGGTGTCAACAAAATATTTTCGCATTCGGGGGAGAACGTTGGTGATTGGAATTTCGTGAGAAGGTTCCGTTGCAACGAAAAACGCTTTTCTTTTAATGATTTCCAGTCCGAATCGCGTATCATTTCTGTGACACTCTCTCCCATATTTCGCGATAATACAAAACGTGCTGCCTTTCTTTGAACTTTTTCGATGTACTCAGTCAGTTCTATCTGTTAAGGATCCCACACCGGGCAGCAGTATTCTAAAGGAGTACGAATAAGCGTAGTGTTGGCAGCCTCCTTAGTAGGTCTGTTACATTTTCTAAGTGTCCTGCCAATAAAACGCAGCCTTTGGTTACCCTTCCCCACAAGATTTTCTGTGTGTTATTTCCAATTTAAGTTTTTCGTAATTGTAATACCTAGGTATTTAGTTGAATTTACGGCTTTTAGATTTACTGAGTTACTGTCAGAAGGAAACGGTAGTGTCCAAAAAAATGTCGTATTACCAGCAGTGCAGCAGATGTTGTGGAGCGTGAAGAAGAAACACAGAGAGTGGAATGGCGTGTTATTATAAACTCAAATGAAAAGCCAGCCCTAACATCACGTGGATGACAATTAAAAAAGTGAAACCAAATATGACAGTGCGTTGTGAATGTTGCATACATGCAAGAGAACAGATCTAAGGAAGCGTTGATAATTTATGGGGCACTGCTGCGGCTGTGTATCATCGGAGGTCTCAAAGTATCGGCCTTCGTGAGAAGAGATCTGATCTCGTTAGGTGATACGCGACCAGGTTGTGACTGTAAGAATGACACAAGCTGGGAGAAAGACGGAAGCGCACCGCACGGGACCGAGGTGTTACGGGGTGTCGTCCGGATTTACGACCGTGTGGCAGCCGGACGGGTCCCGAGTACGGGAGAAGCGGTCCGGATGCCTCGGAGTTTGATTGATGGAGACGGCGGAGCACAGAGCCGTGGTAGGCGGCGGCAGGTGGAGGCCACTTTCTCCAGGCGCGAGTCAGGGCCACGGCCGAGACCTTACCTCCAGTGGCCGCGCCCGGAGGCTCTGGAGCCGGCAAACCGTGATGCAACAGCTCCTGCACTGCGGCACCTGCGTAGTCTGTGTCCGTGGTGGGCCTCTTCCTTCCTTTCCATGAATGTGGCCGACTCAGTTCCGAGTTTGAACTATTGGTGCAAATCACGAAGGGCTGTCTTCAGGCCTCAATATCTGGACCCTTATTTTGGTACACAATTCTTGAATTCCTTGTAAAAGATATGGAGTATTGATTGATACGTTACGATACCAGTCGGAATCACGGCCGAAACCTTAAGTCCACCTGATGCGCCTGGAACCATTAGAGCCAACAAACTGCTCCAACTGTGATGTTGGAGTCGCACAGTTCCTGTGCTGCTGCGTATTCGCAGTAAGTGTAGCTTTTCGTGGAGGTCCTCTTTCATCCTTTCTATGACTGTGGCCATCTCAGTGCCGATTTCGGTGATTATCAGCAGCAATTGAACCTTAGCTGCAAATCACGAAGGTTTCACAGCACATAAATCTGGAATTTACTGTGGAAGAAGTGGAGAGCTGCTATGGTACATTAAGACCGCTTTCTCCAGGAGCGAGTCAAGGCCGCGCCAGAGACCTTACCTCCACCTGGGCCGGCCGGAGTGGCCGAGCGGTTCTAGGCGCTACAGTCCGGAACCGCGCAACCGCTACGGACGCAGGTTCGAGACCTGTCTCGGGCATGGGTGTGTGTGATGTCCTTAGGTTAGTTAGGTTTAAGTAGTTCTAAGTTCTTGGGGACTTATGACCTCAGATGTTAACTCCGATAGTGCTCAGAGCCATTTGAACCATTTTGAGCCTCCACTTTCCACGTTTGGAGTCACTGGAGTCGGCAAACCGTACAGACTATGATCTAGGATTCACGACAGCTCTTGCACTTCGGCACATACGCAATATAGTATACCTGCCAAATATCGTGTAGGGCCCCCCGAGCAAGCAGAAGCTCCGCAATACGCCATGTCGTGGCATGGATTCGACTAATGTCTGAAGTAGTGCTGGAAGGAATTGACACCATGAATCTTGCAGGGTTGTCCATAAATGCATAAGAGTACGAGGCTGTGGAGATCTCTTCTGAACAGCGCGTTGCAAGCCATCCCAGATATTCTCAATAATATTCATGTCTGGGGAGTTTGGTGGTCAGCGCAAGTGTTTAAGGTCAGACGATTGTTCCTGGAGCCACTCTGTAGCAATTCAGTTGATGTCGCATCGCCCAAGTCCATCGGAATGCACAATGGACATGAATGGCTGCAGGCGACCAGACAGGATGCTTACGTACGTGTAAACTGTCAGAGTCGTATCTAGACGTGTCAGGGGTTCCATATCACTCCAACAGCACACGCCTCACATTACAGAGCTTTCACCAGCTAACACGCAGTGTCCAAGGATTCATGAGGTTGTCTCCATACCTGTACACGTCTGTCCACTAGATTCAATTTGAAATGAGACTCGTCCGACCAGGGAACATGTTTCCTGTCATCAACAGTCCAATGTCGGTGTTGACGGACACAGGTGAGGCGTAAAGTTTGGTATCGTGCAGTTTGATACTTCTCTTATCCAGGAATCCCGTTTTTGCCGCTACTAGTCTTCTTCCTCTGCCCGTCATGGATTATTTTGCTGCCTAGTTAATTGAATTCCTTAACTTCGCCTACTTCATGATCACCAACTCTGATATTAAGTTATTCGCTGTTCTAATTTCTGCTGCTCCTCATTACATTCGCCTTTCTCGATTCACTCTCAGTCCACACTATGTAATCATTAGACTGTTCATTCCATTCAACAGATCCTGCAGTTCTTCTTCAGTTTCGCTGAGGATATCAATATCATCAGCGATTCTCAGTATCGATGTCCTTTCACCCTGAATTTTAATCCAACTCTTGAACCTTTCTTTTATTTCTACCATAGCTTCTTCGACGTGTGGATTGAAAAGTGGGAGCGAAAGATTACATCCCCGTCTTAGACACTTTTTAGTCCGTGCACTTCGTACGTGGTCTTCCCTTTTGGTACCTGTACATACTACATATTGCCCGTCTTTTGCTATAGCGTATCCCTATTTTTCTCAGGATTTCGAACACCTTGCACCATTTTACTTTGTCGAACGCTCTTTTCAGGTCAAAAAATCCTAAACACGCGTCTTGATTTTTCGTCAGTCTTGCTTCCGTTTTCAATCGTAACGTCAGAATTGCCTCTCTGGCGCCTTTACCTTTCGTAAATCCGAAACGATCGTCATCTAACAGATCCTCAATTTTCTTTTCCATTCTTCCGTATATTATTATTATTATGAATGAGCTGTTAATCTGATTGAGCGATAATTCTCACACATGTGGGCTTTTTGTAGTCTTTGGAATTCCGTGAATAATGGTTTTCTGAAAGTTGGAGGGTGTTTCGCGAGGCTCATATATTCTACACACTAGCTTGAATAGTCGTTTTGTTACCACTTCGCCCAATGATTTTAGAAATTCTGATGGAATGTTATATATCCCTTCTGCCTTATTTGATATTAAGTCTTCCAAAGCTCTTTTAAATTCTGATTCTAACACAGGAACCCTGTCTCTTCTGTGTCGCCTCCTGTGTCTTCTGTCACGTCAGCAGACAGCTCTTTCTTCTGCATTTAACAGTGGAATTCCCATTGCACTGTTGGTGTTGCTACCTTGCTTTTAAATTCACCGAATGGTGTTTTGACTTTTCTATATGATGAGTGAGTACTTCCGACAATCATTTCGTTTTCGATTTCTTCACATTTTTCGTGTAGCCATTTCGCCTTAGCTTCCTTGCATTTGCTACTTATTTCGTTCCTAAGTCACTTGTATTTACGTATTCCTCAATTTCCTGAACATTTCTGTGCGTCCTTATTTCACAGATCAACTAAAGTATTTCTTCTCCTACCTCTTTTGAAGTTACTTTCTTATATCTACCCTTTTCTGCAACTTCTACGACTGCCCTTTTTAGGGATATCCATTCCTTTTCAATTGAACTTACAGTGTACCTCTTCATTCCTAAATACTTCCTTATTCCACTTCTTTGCGCCAAGATACAGAGATGAAAATACCGACGTAGGAAAAAGAAAAGAGGACAATATATTTACAAAATATTTTCCTTCTCAGTTGATACAGCAACTGAGCATATCAGTCTGATGAAATAGACAGCGGAAGAGGGAGGATTACGAATTTATTTCGCGGAGCAAAATTCATAGTGAACTTTAAAAATGGTCCAAAACTCCTAACCAGAAGATACGGTAGAATCAAGAGAGAGAGTAAATTTTAGTACTCAGGGAAATAATACAGACAACCAGTCCAGGTAAAGAAGCCAACAAAATATACCCTAGAAAATGAATATACGTTGTCAGCTAGAGAAGCACATTAAAGACAAAAAATCGGGCAACTGAGAGGTCTCGCGCACTAAGGGTTCCGTACAAACAGTCAAATATATATGGGAATCAAGAATCTCGACGATTTTTGCCCGTTACAGTAAGATATCGGTCCCTGAAATTCCAAGATGGTGTAAAATTCTCTGCTGTAGTTTCTGAGACTAGACAGGAAATGCAGACAGAAGAAAGCAGGGTACTTCAGGTTATATGCTTAGAGAGAGGAAATTTAATGAAATATTTTTATATAGTTACTAAAACATGACGAGAGCATGCTTCTTATGTTGGAATGCAGCATAATTTTTCTGTTATGCTTTTGACGGATGATGATGCTATGTAAGTTCTGATGGCGAAGAGATATTCTCCTAATATAGATTTAGGCTTATATCAAATGGATCAGTGGCAATAACAAAACAAAACCTTAGAGAAATCATCAATGTACGGGTCAGATTATTAGTCATACATACAGACCACTTTTTGACAGAAATCAAAGCCAAATTTTAACCTAAAACAACCAAACATAAAAATTAAAAAAGTTAAACGAATTCACACAACATTTCTGTTAGGCAACAGGAATAATTAGTTAAAAAGCTCCACACAAGGAAGATGGGAAATTGGGTTGAGATCAGAGAAGCAACGGTAGAAACAGTGAAAGAACTAGAACAACCAAGAAGAAGAAAGAAACATAGGCTGTGAAATAAGATATGTGACGATGCGGTAGAGCATAGACTAAGAGCTTGGAAAAAATGGAACTTCAAGATCAGAAAACTGACATCAGAAACTATTCGAACAGGAAAACAGGAATATGACAAAAAATGATTGGAGCACATGGGTACAAATTTCAGACAGAGCAACACTGGGACTTCTACAAAGTCTTCAAAGAAGAAATAACAGGGTACAAGCCGTTGAGCCTACACTTCAAAGACTCAGGAGGCAAACTGATTACCAACGACAATTGTGAGTTACAAGCAAAATACTTCAAAAATATTGTAATCTGAGAGGGACCAACACAGCGACTAATTTTCACACAGCCTCGAAAGGAAAACCCACCTTCACAACCACAGTCACTGCATCAAACTGAACAATACATTTACCAATTGAAAAAGAACATGGCGGGATATTAGCTGGGATATCGAAACTGGGAGGGAGGCGGGCAGCTGAAACCATTTCTGAGGTCATTAAAGACTGCTGGGAGAAAGGAACAATATCGAACGAATGGAGAAAATCCGTAATTCATCCGCTACATAAGAAGGGTGACAGGACAGACACCAACGATTACCGAAGCATATCTCTACTTCCAGTCACCTACAAAATTATATCCAAACTTCTGCTGAATAAGATAGGACAGGTAGAACACACAGTTGGAGAGTGCCAAGTGGGGTTCACAAAAAATAGATCTTGTCCAGATCAAATTTTTAACTTGAAAACTCTCCTCAGGACGAGAAAAAAACGTAACCTTAACACAGTTGTTACATTCATTGACTTTAAAAAGTCTACGGTTCTGTAGAGAGAGAGGCTGCATTTCCAGCACTGGAAAAAACAGGTATCGACGAAACGAAAATACAATTAGTCTAACTCACTCACAGACACAATTTTTAAAGTTAAATTTCTCGGAGAAGTTTCTGAACCGTTTAGAATTAACAGACATATTTGCGGGGCTATGGGCTCTAGCCGATTTTCTTCATTCTGGCATTAAGTAAGACCATGGCAGTGTGGAATAAAGAACTGCAAGAGTAAAACATCGTAGGAATCCACCTAGGACATGGAACGCGAAGATCTGAGATGAAATGTCTCGCGTTTGCTGATGATATTGCAGTAATTTCTAACGATAGAACAGATGCAAAGATAATGACAGAAACACTTCACGAAAATGCAGCTAAAACGGATTAAAAATATCATATGAGAAAACAAAGTACATGGCACATAAACACAACAGAGAAAAATGTATACAACCACAAGACGAAAACATGAAAAGAGTTGATAAGTTTAAGTATGAGGGAGAATGAATACAATCAAATGTGTCAGATAACACCACAAGTAAAGAAATGTTGATGAAACTGGAATTAGCATACAAACTCACCCAAAACCGATTTACGAGGGTCATTCAATAATTAAAGAGACAAATTGCTCTGGGGAAAAATTGTTATTAGAGCAAGTTTAGTACTTTTATGGATTTGAGTTGGCATCACTGGGTTGAGCCCTGATCAGCTGATGTATCAACATTGTTTTGTTTATAACTTCAAAAATACGTTTCAAGTTGGCGATTCCACTTGAAACGTCCACATCAGTTGAACAACGTTCTGTTATTCGTTTTTTACTTGCCGAAGGCAATATGTATTGTAGAATGTCTAAGGTTTATGGTGAAGGTTGTAAGAATCGTGAAAAATTTTTCAAGTTGGTAGAGCAGTTCAAAAATGGTCATGACTCAGTGACTGAAGAACACCGTTCTGGCCGACCAGTTGCATTTTCGGCTCCCTCAGTTGAAAGTCGAAAGGATGACATTATTCCTGCCGATCGATGTGTGACTGTGGAAAGGATAGTTGATAAAGTTGAAGTTAGTACTGGTACAATTCATAACATTATCTGTAAGAAACTGGAGTACCGCAAAACATGTGGAAGATGGGTCCCAAAGGATTTGGCGCGGCTACCCAAAGAAACAACGTCGAGAGTACGCAAAGAGCTAAAGGAACGTTATGAAAGAGAAGGTGAGCACTTCCTCAACAAGATTGTGATGAAACTTGGATTCAGTATTATGAACTAGAATCAAAAAGACAAAACATGGAGTGGAAGCACACCAACTCACCTGTCAAGAAAAAATTCAGAATCCAAGTATTAGCAGGAAAAGTCATGTTGCCGGGGGTTGGGATACTGAAGGTACAGATTTTTGTGATTATCTCGAAGAGCAGCGTTCAATGAACAGCCAGTACTATTCGGATTTTCGTTTAATCATGTTGAAGCCATGGGAGAGAGACGCCGTGGATCTCAGAGGAGAAATGTGATTCTCCAGCAGGACAACGCTCGTCCCCATATTCCGCAACTAACCCATGAAACCATCGACAAAATGGGCTGGGAAGTACTGCTTCCTCCCCCTTGCAGTCCTGATTTAGCACCTAGTGATTTCCGTTTGTTTGGTGCACCGAAGGAGGCATTACGCAGGAAGTGGTCTCAGAACAACGAGGACATGAAAAAGTTTGTGGGAAATTGGTTCAAACATGAAGATAGTTATTTGCAACCGGAATAAAAAAGTTTGTAGGCCGTTGGAACAAGTGTATAAATCTTCAAGGGGATTATGTTGAAAAGGAGAAAAAGTTTTGTTTTCTAAAATTAAACACTTTTTTGTCAAGAGCAATTTATCTCATTAATTACTGAATGACCCTCGTAATAAAAGATCATTGTCATTCCAGATAAAAAAGAAACACTACGTAACAGTAATTAAACAGGAAGCACTTTACGGATCTGAATGCATAAGACTGAATGAAAGGCATGAACTAGGAGAACTGGAAAAGAAAGAAAGGAAAGTACTCAGAAAAATTTTAAGAATACTCAGAAAAATTTTAGGACCACAAAGGAACAAAGCTAACAACTGAACAAGGAGGAAAAATGAAGACCTATACAGAAACATAGAAACAATCACACACGCAACAAGAAAGAGGAGGAGGAAGTTATATTTGCAGAACGAATGGCAATGGGCTAATGAAGAAAATTTTTAATTTCATTTCCGAATTAAAAAACACACTCTGATGGCTGGAAGAGACAAGAAGGTACTTGAGAATACTTAACGTTACAGAAGATACCATACATGACTGGCAACGTTTCAGGTTACTGATCAATACTGCGAAATTCCCTGTCCAACAACAAAATTCACTGAGTAAGAGTGTAACGTCAGACGAACAGAGACAGGCCATCAGCCAACGCATGAAGAAGCTCTGGAACGATAAGAACAAAAAGATTGCATCTTTGTCTTAGGTTGTAAGCGGTCTACAATTGACCCAATTCTGTAATAAGAAAAGTTATCTTTATGTGATGTACGTAATTCCATTGTAAGAATGTTTGGGTCTTTTACTTGTATTATGAAATCTTGCTTATTGCCAAAATTTGTGATTCTAAGAGAACGGGAAGTAATCTATAGATTTTCACGAGTGAGTCTGCTAGTATCAAAATATGTGACATATATGGCCGTATATTTTGATTGCATTCGCTTAGAAGTTTGTGTGTTTGACACCGCCAAGGGACCATAGACCTTAGTATGTGACATAAACTTCAACTTGATACGTCTACCCGTGTCTAATAAAAAGTGGTCTTAACAGATCAACAGAAATACTGACGGACGGACAACAAAGCTCTACTATAACGGTTCCATTTTTATGGATTGAGGTGCGAAACCCCTAAAAATCACTCTCCCAAAAAAGAGAAATCCAACACTTCACTACTGTCATAAAACCAGAGTACCTTTATGGAGCAAAATATTTGGTGCTCAACAAAAAGGGAGAAACTAATAAGTTGTAAAATGAGGAAAGAAATAAGATAGTAGGGAAAATAATCATTTCAAGAAAAGTCCAAAAACTGGGAGTGCGTCGATGGGAAGAAGTAATGAAAAAAATCTATGCCCCAAATGAAAAACTACCTGATGCTGTCAGGAAAAAGAGAATTAGTTTTATGTTCACTTGGTTCCAATGAACTCGGTAAGACACAATAAAAATGGTATTTGACCATTTCGACAAAAGACTCAAAACCGAAATTTGTTTAGGGAAATTAAAAACGGTTTAGCAGAAATCAACATTCGAAATCAGAAATTCTGGAGAGGCCAACTTCACGAGAAAAATTGTGAAGTTTGGGGGGTTTTCAGGCAAATTTCAGAAATTGCATCACTCTTTGGACAGACGAAAGAAGAAAAGGATCCAGTGAAAGAATGAAGAAATACTGGAAAACCTAAAATCATGAAAGGTAACGAGGAAGTGCACGTGGTGTTTTACATGGATAGTAGAAATCGAAGAAAGAAGTTAAAGAAAAAGAAAACTAAACTAAAGGGGAAATATTATCATGAAGACTATTAACAGGAACAGGTTCAAAATCAGTGCTTGATCATATTACGTAGTGACACGTATGAGAAGGCGTTCAGTCAAATTTTGTATGTAGTGGACGGAGTGCATCGGAATTTCATTTTTATGATGCAATTATCGACAGCCTATAGATATATTATAAAATTCATGTTACACAGGCTGTCTCAAAATAAAAAAACCCAGTAATGACAGAATTGTATATTTCCAGAGAACCTGCTACCAGAAACTTTATAAGAGGTGTCGAGATTTGATCAGTGCGAGAGGATCGTAACCCAATTGTCCATATGTGGGAATTTAACGGTCGCAGCTGTAATGTCCTTACGTGTACTGCACTCCGTTGTAAGAAGACATGCCAGGCAACACCATAAGAAGACATTTGAATATTGGAACAATAGGCGGCAGACGCGGCGACCAAGGCGCGAGACCTTGAACAATTACGTACGCTTTTCAAAGCACGTGAGAGCGGAGAACAATGAGCATTGTTTCAATGCAGTTTAGGTAATTGATTAAAAGACTGTTCGTAGTCACACGGAGGAGACAGCCACAGCAAGCCGACTCGATTAGCCGTGATGGCAGGAATGTGCGGGAACATACCACCCTTCAGACTGTGCATGACCTCCTTCACAGAATTCAGTAAATCAATGGAATAAAGTACCATCGCAACCGACTACCGAAAATGTCTAAACATTCATGGTGGTGTCTGTTTGTTCTATATCGTGTCGCCCTACCACTTTCGTGCAACGACGCTCTGAGCGTGTTTTTTTTTTTTTAGGGAATTGACTAGTTTGAACCTGGGACCTGTTGCTGGTAGGGAGACGCCAGACCACACATGACATGTAGAATTCAGAAGAGTTCAGCGAGACTAGCGATGATATAATCAAATACTTAATGATCTCAGCGTCAGCTTCACTGCACTCCCTGTAAACGAATCTTAATACTAACTAAATTTAGTGGAAGGGGTTCAAGGCTTTCCTATTTTTAGTTAGCTGGTAAAATAACGTCGAAAAAGCAGTTAAGTTTACCATTGGAAATTTTACTCTACTCACAAAACATTGTTTATACATTGCACTATTGATAAAAGGAGATGTTTTAATACAGGGTGGTAAAAACCAACGGCGTTCAACAAAAATGTGAACGAATATTCCCTGAATGGGTTTCCAAGTTCTACAATCGATCGAAGGATGACCTAAGCCATATCACATCTATAATCAAGGTTTAATTTAAGTTTCACAAAAGAGAAAACTATCAAAATGATCTACAGTGACCCTCAATTATCTTTAATTACTTATCTAACTTGTCGTAAATTACAGTGGCTGATGTGGCTTCTCAATAACTATATAAAAGAGAAATCATCGCGTTTCAGATCTGTTCTTCAAGTGGCAATTGTGAACACCATGGGTTTTAATTAACGATCGACACTAGTATTACGCAAAAAACGGGGGTGTAACAGATGAGACTTCTGCAGTTCTGAGTGAAGCCTTATGCGCTCAAAAATGCGGCATCGCCTGCGTTCATTACCTTGTCGGTGTTTAGGCAGCGTCAGGGCAGCGGCGGGCAGCACAGCTCCGCTCACCTCGCTATCTTGGAAGCAACTCTCTCCTAACTTCTCCTTACTACAATTTACCGAAGTTGGTTTAAAAAAAAAACTATCTGGCTGTGTTTTCATGTGACCAATTAGGGTCTCAATGTTAACCTTAAGCTCAGCCTACAAAAATTCTATCTATCCAATGAGAAACTATATACTTTTCGTGGTGGGGCAATGTTTTTAAAGTTTGCAACGTAACAGAGACGTGAAAAAGTCTCACGCTAAAACCTGCAGCTGGTGTGGTCCTTTTAGCGTTATCATCAGATCTATACTGTTCTTCTAGAGGGCTCTATCTTTTAACATGCGCTGGAGGGTGGTCGTAATGAAACAGACACGCGAAAAAGTCTCACGCTAAAACTTGCAGGTGGTAGTGGCCCTTTTTGTGTTATCGTAATATCTATACTGTTTTTATGGAGGGCTCTAGCATTTAACATGGGCTGGGGGGTGGTCCTTGACGTAACAGAGACGCGAAAAAGTCTCACACTAAAACGTGTGGGTGGTAGTCTTAGCGGTAGGCTGGCGACGTGGGTGTCCAGTCCGTCCCTTATCGTAGGGCCTTCTAGCGTAACACGGTTCTGCTCACTGCTTCTGTTCTCGTTTCTCCCCTCGGAACTGCGTCGGTCTCACGGTGGGAAGGTACTACATGCATTTAGGCATTCTTGTGTTAGTCTGTGGTATTCCATTTGCTCACTCGTTACTCGTATTACTTTGGTTAATTTAATGTCACGATTTATTAGGAGCTATGTGACATACTACTTGACTTGCTTATCATGTCAGGGTTTTCATGGAAGTTGTTGGATTTGCCTGACACCTTACAAATGAATTACGCACAAAACACATGCCCTGCTACAGTACAGTACAGAAGGTAAGTGGATGAAATACTTCGAACCCAAGAATTACTCTATGTAATAAAAGAAAACACCTGCAGCTGTTCTTCCGATGTTATTCTACATCTATATCTGCATCCATACTCCGCAAGCCACTTGACGGTGTGTGGCGGAGGGTACCTTGAGTACCTCTATCGGTTCTCCCTTCTATTCCAGTCTCGTATTGTTCCCGGAAAGAAAGATTGTCGGCATGCCTCTGTGTGGGCTCTAATCTCTCTGATTTTATCCTCATGATCTCTTCGCGAGATGTACGTGGGAGGGAGCAATATAATACTTGACTCCTCGGTGAAGGTATGTTCTCGAAACTTCAACAAAAGCCCGTACCGAGCTACTGAGCCTCTCTCTTGCAGAGTCTTCCACAGGAGTTTATCAACTCCATAACGCTTTCCTGATTACTAAATGATCCTGTAACGAAACGCGCTGTTCTCCGTTGGATTTTCTCTCTCTTTTCTATCAACCCTATCTGGTACGGATCCTACATTGCTGAACAGTATTCAAGCAATGCGCGAATAAGTGTACTGTAAACTACTTCCTCTGTTTTCGGACTGAATTTCCTTAGGATTCTTCCAATGAATCTCAGTATGGCTTCTGCTTTACCGACGATTAATTTTATATGATCATTCCATTTTAAATCACTCGTAATGGCTACTCCCAGATAATTTATGGAATTAACTGCTTCCAATTGGTGACCTGCTATATTATAACTAAATGATAAAGGATCTTTTTTCTATGCATTCACAGCACATTGCACTTGTCTATTGAGATTCAATTGCCATTCCCTGCACCATGCGTCTATCCGTTGCAGATCTTCCTGCATTTCAGTACAATTTTCCATTGTTACAACCTCTCGATATACTACAACAATTACGCAAAAAGCCTCAGTGAACTTCCGATGTTATCCACAAGGTCATTTACGTACATTGTGAATAGCAACGAACTTACGACACTCGCCTGCGGCACAACTGAAATCACTCTTACTTCAGAAGACTTATTTACATTGAGAATGACAAGCTGCGTTCAGTTATCTAGGAACTCTTCAATCCAATCGTACAATTGGTCGGATAGTCCGTATGCACTTACTTTGTTCATTAAGCGACTGTAGGGAACTGTATCGAACGCCTTGCGGAAGTCAAGAAACACGACATCTACCTGGGAACCCGTGTCTACGGTATCATATAGCTACCAGTTTCGGTGATTCAGTACACCATCTTCAGGCTTTAACTGACGCTGGGGGAAGGGGGAGGGGGGTTAGCTGGTAGCTACACAATAAATAACATCGAAAGAATGATTGCAAGTGTTTCTGTTATCACATAAGGGAAAGGCCGAAGTCCCTCAAACCTTCAGTCAGAAGGATGGACATACAAATAATTACACTGTAGTCTGGGCCATTGATGTTGGTCCATTGGACATAACAATTGGCAGGACATGGTTCTTACTAGAGTACGTCATCACCACGGACGGCAATCCGTCGTCTGTAGCTTGCTCTCTTGTTGACCACAAGGCCAATAAACAGCTCTTGTGACAGACAGGTCCTTCCACTGTTCTACGAGCGCGATTTACAACGGCTGAACCGTCATTGGTGCTTGTGGACCTCCTGCAATACGTCTCCCCAAGTTATCGCACACGCGCTCGATGGCACGGAAATGCGAAGTGAAAGAAGCTGTCAGAAGGACAATGAGAGATTCTTTTCACGAGTTTGAAAGCAATATTTTATCTGCAGATTCTAAAAATAACCCAAAAAAATTTTGGTCATACGTAAAATCTATGAACGCTTCAAATAATTCAGTATCTTATCTTGCTGAAAGAACGGGTAATGTAACTGATGATGATAAACAGAAGGCCTACATTCTAAACCTAGCTTCCAAAAACTCATTTAAGGTAGAGTACTGGAGCACCGTTCCCCCTTTCAATTATACAAATGCAAGGATGGCTGACAAAGAGTTTAGAGTATCTGGGATTATAAAACAGTTAAGAGACTTAGACGCCAGATAGGCATCTGGCCCAGACGGTATCCCCGTAAGATTATATGTTGACTAAGCTACAAATGTAGCGCCATTATTATCCATCATCTGTCAGAGATCACTGGAACAGCGGAAAGTTCCACGGGACTGGAAGATGGCCCAGGTCACAGCCATCTACAAAAAGCGTAGAAAATCGGATGCACATAATTACCGGCCAATTTCACTGACATCGATTTGTTGTAGAATCATGGAACATATTTTGTGTTGAGATATAATGGTCTTTCTAGACTATGAGAAGCTCATCTGCAGAAATCAGCTCGGTTTTAGGAAACAGCTATCATGCGAGACCCAGCTGGCCCTTTTTGTGCGTGATATACTACAGGCTCTAGATACCGGCTACCAGGTTGATGCCATATTTCTCGACTTTCGAAAGGCGTTCGACTCAGTTCCGCACTCTCGCTTGCTCTAAAAAGCGCGGGCTTACGGTCTATCCGATGACATATGCGGTTGGATAGAAAGTTTTCTGACAGACAGGGAACAGTATTTCGTGCTGAACGGGGTGACTTCAACATTGACAAATGTAACTTCAGGTGTGCTCCAGGGCAGCGTAATAGGTCCGCTGCTTTTTGCGATTTACATAAACGATCTGGTTGATGGTATTGACAGCGACATTAGACTGTTTGCCTATGATGCTGTAGTCCACAGGAAAGTAGCATCACATGGAAGTTGTGAACAAATCAATGAGGAATTGCAGAAAATAAATGCGTGGTTTAATGACGGGCAGTGTAACCTACTGCGTGTAACAAGGCGGAAATCCCCATTAACGCACAAGTACAAAATAAGCGGTAACATCCGTCATGTCTCTGGGTGTGCCTATTCGAAATGATCTCAAGTGGAATGATCAGATTACACAAGTAACGGGTAAGGCGAACTCTAGATTGCGGTTTATTGGTAGAATCCTGAAGCGGTCCAGTCCTCCAACAATGGAAATAGCTTTAATCTTGGAGTATTGTTCGTCTGTATGGGACCCTTACAGTTGGGCCTGATTCATGAGATTGAGAAGATCCAAAGAACAGCGGCAAGATTCGTGACTTGTACATTTAGCCTTCGAGAGAGCGTTACAAATCTCATAGAAAGTTTGAAGTGGGACACACTTGCGGATAGACGGCGCGCTAAACGGAAGGGGCTGCTTACTAAATTCCGAAATCCAAACTTCGCCGAGAATGTAAAGCATATATTATTACCACCAACTTCCAAATTGCGTAATGATCAGCATTCAAAGATAAGGGAAATTAGAACTCGTACTGAGGCGTTCAGTCAGTCGTTTCTCCCCCTCGCGATCTGCGAGTGGAACAGAGGTGGGGCGCGGGAGGGGGGGATATGACTTTAGCACGAATTGTGCCCTCGGCCACATATCGTTTGGTGACTAGCGGAGTATATATATAGATGTAGATGTAGATGGGACATAGCTGGGGCGTGTGGACAAGGCAGACCATTCGCCGAATATCGTCTCATTGCCAGAGCTCCTGCTCCTGCACTGTTCGTGCGGCTGTGTGTTGTTATCCACGAAAATGAAGTCAGGTCCGAATACATTCTGAAATGGCGTACATGGGGAAGGAGCTCAATGTCACAATATCGTTGACCAGTGAGTGGGTATGTTCAACGATCTGGAAGCCAGTACGCTCGTGCAACGTTATGCCTCTCCAGATCATAACATCTGGACCACCAAAACCATCATATCCGACAACGTTCATGGGTGCATTACGTGTTCCCACCTCTCACCATATATGGATATGTTGAGCTTTCCCGATTACAAACGTTTTGGTGATGGAGATGTTATGGTATGGATAGGTATAATGTTGCATGAGCGCACCGATCTCCTCCAAATCTTTGAACGCGGTACACTCGGCGGTCAACGCTGTTGTGGTGCTGTACTCCATCCCGTTGTGCGTGCTTTCCAGGGAAGCATTCGGCTTTTACTCCATTTGTGTGCATGGCAATTCGCGTTCGCATCGAGCAGTGCAGGTGGACGAGCTCTTGAAACGAGAGGATTTGGCGAATGGGCAGGCCTGCCCGTTCCCCGGCTGAAATCCCATAGAGCGCAACTATACGTACTACAGCAGTTCCACTTGCTCCAACGATCATCCACCAGTTGCCAACCGCAAGACCTCCTAACCAACTTGGTGGTCAGCATGATGTCGCAGCGCAGTCTGAGGCGTCTTGTCACGGTCCGTGTGGCTCCCCACGTCGGAGGTTCGAGTCCTCCCTCGGGCATGGGTGTGTGTGTTGTCTATAGCGTAAGTTAGTTTAAGTTACATTAAGTATTGTGTAGGCTTAGGGACCGATGACCTTAGCAGTTTGGTCCCGTAAGACCTTATGTTTCAGGGGCTGCAGTGCCGTATATGGTGATCACAGACCCTTTTGTACCCCCTTTGTAATGTCCAGTAGACAATCATAAATTGGGTGACTACTGTGTAATTATTGTCTTTGAATAAAAGTATCATTTCCGTTCGCCTATTTCTGTCAGTTTCTTTCTGTACTATACTGTAGCAGTTTTTTCAGAGGCGCTCAAAAAGTTTCTGTTCGAGGGCATTGCTGCGGCGTATATGCTACACTGTGCGACTGCGATGCAGGTATATAAACACCGACATGTAGTAAAGGATTTGTGTAGCAGTCGTGTCTTTCCGAAGTGCGTGTGGAAAAAGCAGAAATGTGAACTATGGCAACGTTATGAGCAAATGTGTTCGAACAGGACCAACGCGCTGTTAGTCTTTTCTTAATTGCCGAAGGACAAACACCGGTAGACATCCATCGCAGAATGAAGGTGTGTGGGGCAGTTCTACTGTCGAAAACCTCCGTTATGTGATGGAGTGCAGCCGCTTAATGACAACTCACGTCTCCATACCGCCAATGTCGTAGTGCAGAAGCTACGCCAACTCAAGTGGGTGACACTCGAGCACGCCCTCTATGGTCCTGATACTGCCCCATGCTATGACCAAGCAGTCCATTTAAAATAGCCTTGAATGGCCGACGATTCCTGACGGACGAGGATGTGCAGCAGGCAATTACGGACTTTTCACGCAGCAGGACACATTTTTTGCAGAACTGGCCAATCTCGTTCGTCGGTGGAATGACTGCCTCAATGTTCACGGTGATTTTACCTGATTGGCATACCCATGCTGGACTGTACGTCCTTCGAACGTAAATTTCTTGATCGCCCTTTGCATGGATGGTCCAAGTTTCATCGCGCTATGTTACTGAACAGTGACACATCTTGACATTCGTGCTTAAGTTTTGTACACTAATGTAACTGAAGACGTTGATTGCATGTGTCGCTCTTAGATGAAGAGGTTGTCTTGTAGCTGTGAATGTAGCTGGAGTGTCGGCGAGCTCTGATCTCCCGCCGGCGCCTTGCAGCGTGTTAGTCGCAGCTGAGAGATTTACAGAGTGCAGGGCGTTGTGGAACGGGAAGCTCAGAGGCTCGCTCACCTGAGCGGCAGATCTTAATTCTCTCGTTGTCCACGAGCAGCTTCCCCAGGAGGTGCCGCCTGTAACAAATAATACTGCCGGCAGCCGTGACGCAGGGCTGTGCCTGTGTAAGTGACAGCCACACGGCTGTGGTGTCTGGTGCGAGTTGCCGCCTTACAAGCCTGTCCCTAGCCCCGGCAGCCACCTGCAAGGCCACTACAAGATTTCGTCTGCTGCTAAGAATCCTCGGCTTCACAAACACAGAATGTAGCGCTGTTTGTTATCAGTCAGGTAGTGGGAAAAATGTCCAGTGTTCATCTCATGTGACAGAGGGAGAGTCCTCCACTTTAGTTGAGTTCATGTAGAACATGTACGCTCATTTTTTTTATTTAAACGACGTATTATGTACGTTTTCTCTAATTTGTTAATTTCAAAATTGCTGTAATGCTGCAACAGATGCTTTCACTCACTCCTCTCTCTCTCTGACAGACACACACACACACACACACACACACACACACACACACATACACACGCACACTGCATACACCCCCCCCCCCTCCCCGTCCCTCCGAACACCCACACACAGATACACATACGCAGACAAACACACGCGAATATGAAAGTATATCTAAGCCGACGTATTCACAATGTTGGTGGTACTCGCAACCAACATGAAGTTAAAAAAAAAAAAAGTGCTGAGTGCGAAACAGGTGAGACCAGTAAAAGTTTACAAAACCGAAGCGAAGCGCAAAAAACGCAAATGCAGCAAACGAAAACGCAAATTCCTAAAAGTTGAAAAATCACGAAAGGTGAGAGTGCAACTAAGTTTTTTCGACTTCAACTCTAGTAATAAAGAAAAAAACTGTCGGCCTGGCCTTAAAGCAGGTAAAAAAGATGAATATACACCGTATGCAAACTGTATACCAAATTTATAAAGAGAAATATAAACAGCCAAATGTATGGACGTATTATACAGGGTGTTTCTAAATGAATATGCGGGTTTTAAGGCTTTTTATCATTTATTACATTCAAACGAAAGAGCAACAATTTTGTTTGTATACCTGCGTGCAAAGGGAGGAGTATGGAGGACCAAGAGTGACGTGTTGAACAAGCGAAGGCTATCAGTGAACTGGCAGTGCCATTGACGTCTGTGTAGAGACGTTTAAAGAGACGCTTACAACTACGTCCTTATCTTTTGCAGATATTACAAGATCTAAAACCTACAGACTACAGTTTACGTGCCAACTATGCAGACGAAAGATCGCTGCATGACGACAAAGATTTTCTGGATCATGTCGTCGTCAGTGATTGGTAATTGGAAATTGGTGACACATTATCTACGCATCTGGGGGATGCATACATGCATAGATGGTACAGTCGCGACGAGACTCCCTTAAATTGAATGTTTCTTGTGCCATATCCCGGCCGAAAGTTTTTCAGCCTTTCCCTTTCGGTGAAGCGACTGTAACTGGTGTTTAGTATCTTGATGCACTAGAACTGTGGCCCTTCCCTCAACTGGAAGAAGCTGAACCACATAACTTCATTTGATAGCAAGATGGTGCGCCGCCTTACTGACACAACTCAGTACGCGATTGGTTAAACGGCGTTGCACCCGACCGCTGGATTGGCTGAAAGGGGCCAGACGGCAGAGCTTTCCTCCGCTTTACCTCCACGTTCATACACGATCAGACTCCATACAGTATTTTCATTTGGAGGTTCATAAGGAATCATGTATCCACTCGACTTCAGAAACAGCATTTGCCACAATTCCTCCAGACACACTGATCAAGTTTTGGGAAGAACTCGCCTATCGGCGAATAGTCCTCACATTCAACACTTGTTGGAAAAACTGTGTGAGTTGCTCTTTCATTTGATGTACTGTTTATAATTGTAAGTGGAATGTGACAAATGCTAAAAAGCCTTAAAATCGGTATATTCATTTTGAAACACCCTGTATGTACTAAATGACCAGTGACCATTCTTCACAAATAAAAGCGTCTCCTAAACTGCAGCATGCTTAAGACGAAAGAAAGTGGATTTCTAGCGATTTATGTGAAGGACATTAACATTGGTAACCGCGTAATTTACTTCATTTCACAATTTACAGAGCTTCTCACTCGTTTGATGTTACTGTATTTCTACAGTTAAAAGGCTTAGTTTTGACGATGACATGAGTATATATGTCGGAGGATTTTAAAATCTGACATTTGCTGAAGCAAAAACTTTGCAGCACCACTGGAAAATGGAACAAAATCCGAAATTGTAATTGTGAAATAAATTATTTCCAAAGTCAACGGCGGACGGACAGGAAGCCCTCAAAAAGCTAGTGCATAGGGTCGATTAAGAGTCGAGAGGGCAAAGCTACTTCGAATGATGGTATCTCTTAGGAAAATGGCAGCGAGATATCGGAAGGGATACCAGGTACACGCAGAGCTATGCCTAGCGGCCTCGATGAAGAGGTTATTGCGGATGCCATGGAGGGAGCAGCTTGCAACCACTTGTAAACTGTGGTGCACGTTGGAGCAAACGATGGCTATCGTTTGGATTCCGAGGTCACTTGGATCTTTCCAGCGACTACCAGAGAAAGCTGAGAAGACAGCTTCACTTAAGGAATTTCAATAAAGCACACAATTTGAGGCATTGTGCTCAGAACTGACCATGGCGTCCTGGGTCTACGCAGCATGGAAGGCTTAAGCAGACACTTTAAAGTTTCTGCAACAAGACAGGCTGTGACTTCCTAGATATGCGGCATAGGGTTGAGAATTATATCGTCCCCCTAAATAGGTCACATTTGTATTACACATCAGAGGCTGCTACCCAGGTAGCTGAGTGTGTGTGGCGTGCACGCAAGCGTTTCTTAGGCTAGGCAACTCTCCAACCAGTCTAGGCAACGATACCTGTAGTAGACCCAGAAGAGTCAGCATAAGATGAGTGTTAAAATCCCTGTGATTACGTGCCGGATCATTCGCTACAAAATGCCAGAGTTTGAAGTATTCATTAAAGGCATTGGAGATCACGCAATAGGTCGTACAGAAAGCTGTTTGAAACCTGAGATTGAAAGCAGTGAGATATTTTGGAACAATTTAAGTATGTACCGAAAAGAAGGTGATCTGTTTGCCGCGATAGACACGAAAATCTAATCGACCGACATAGAAATTCAAACTGAAACTATACGTGAGATTTTTTTGGCGGGTATAAATTTTGGACTGGGTCTGCAACCAGACTGACCTCCAGAAGTAACCTAAAACTTCTGAGGAGACCTCATATATAATCCCTTCCTTTCTGTTGTTATTAATTATTATTATTATTATTATTATTATTATTATTATTATTATTATTATTAAGTGAAACACAAGAAAAGGATAATATAAATTGATTTGTAGGTGGCTAAAGAGCACCAGGCTCCCTACAAATTATTTCAAATGCTTTCGGCGAAATGTAATGCAGACTAAGTTCTCTGACCTAGAATAAATCGTATCTTTGAAAGTATGCATTTTTGACGAAATAAAATTAGTGAAGCTTTGCACTTTAGTTAGTTGAATAACCTGAAATGATTATTTCTGCTCCGGCTGTGGTAACATGTTACACAAAAAAATGAATTTTAATACGCCACGTAAAGGCAGCCAATTGTTGCCAGTCAAAGATCACCACTGCTCGCTTTACAGAGACTGAAAAAGTGCTAAATAACTTCTTGCAGTTATTAATTCAAGAAGAATTGTTTGCACTGATTCTTTAAGTAACACAATGCATTCATTTTTTGTAAATATATTTCCGCTAAGCACAGAATACACACTTCAATTATTCGCTACGTACGGGAGCAAATAGAACAAAAGCTACCGCTTCACAATAGCAAGCGTACCTTACATACAGCAGAAGAAATGACCTGACTCGAAGTGATTTTAAATATTTTTTTTCTCTTCTATATAATGACACAGATAATGTTATTTTCGAGAACGTTATGCACTATGATCTCATCTAATATAAATAATGCCTTTTTATTACATTGCAATCGATATAGCCTTTCTTTGAAGCTAATTTAATACATTTTCATAATTAATTTGTGGTTTCTGTCCATATAATATTATTCAGAGTCCTTTTATTATTTACTTCAAATATATCTGCTTGAATATTTCAAAAGGGACACTATACTAAGTTCACCAGTTTGGGACATAATCGGAGGCGACTTCAATCATCCAAAATTCAATTGAGAAAATTACTGTGGCTGTGACAAGACGTCCAGCGAAACATTACTAAATGTCTTCTCTAAAAACTACATAGAACAAATAGTTTGGAGCCCACCCACGATGAAAATGTATTAGATCTAATGGCAACTAATAGACCTGACCTCGTTGAGGACGTCCGCATTGAAACTGTGTCAGTGGCCATGAGGGAGTTGTAACAACAACGTTAAAGTACAAGGTACAACTCGAACCAATAGAAGGATTTATGTTTTCAGCAAACTAGATAAAGAGGCAGCAGTGTCGTGTCTTAATATGGAATTGGAGACATAAAGCCCTGGAGAGAAGCACCTCGAAGAACAGTGACTCAAGTTTGAAAGAATGGTTGATCATGCATTTGATAGATATGTGCCTAACAGAACAATTCACGGTGGGGGGGACCCTTCACGGTATACAATCACTGTAAAGAAACTCATAAAGAAACAGAAATAAACAAAAGCTAGTGCATAATAGGAGTAAACCAAAGCATAGGGCTACAGACAGACGGATGCTGAATGAAACACGTTTAGCCATCAAGAAAGCAATGTCTGAATCTCCAACGATTGCGGTAGCGTAATATTATCGAAAAAACTCTCACAAAACCCAATAAATTCTAATCATATCTAAAGGCTGTTAGTTGTGCCAAAATTAGTGTCCACTAATGGACGAGACAGGAACTGAGACTGAAGATAGCAAAGCAAAAACTGAAATATTGAATACCGATGTCAAATTTTTTTATAAAGAAAATATTACCCCAATTTAGCTTTTGCACCATTACAAAGATCTGTGATGTAGATATCAGTGTCAGTGGTGTTCAGAAATAGCTGAAATCGCTGAAATCTAAGAAAGCTCCATGGCCCAATGAATACTATTAGATTCTATACCAATTTGCACCTGTGTTTATTCCTCTTTTAACAACAATCTACCGCAGATCCCTCGGACAAAAAACTGTGCTCAGTAGTTGAAGAAAGTTGAACTCGTCTACAAGAAGGATGATAGAAGTGATCCACAAAACTATCGTACTATGCGTACAGTATTCTTTACATCAATCTGTTGAAGAATATTAGAACTTGCTGGGCTCGCAATGAGGTATTTCGAATAGAATAATCTCCAACGTACCAACTCAGCACGGATGCCGAAAACAACGATCGTGTGAAATCCAACTCGCACTTTTCTCTCGTGACATTCTGAAAGACATGGACGAAGGCAGTCAGGTAGATGCAATATTTCTCGATTGCCTTAGATGTTTTTACTGAGTACCATACTTACGCGTATATTGAAAGTACTATCAAATGGGATATCAAGCGAAATGTATGACTAGATTGACGATTTCTCGGTAGAGCGTTTTACCTTGGATAGAGAGTCATCGAGAGAGGTAGAAGTAACTTTTGTTGTGCCCCAAGGTAGTGTGTTGGGACTCTTTCTGTTAATGTTCTATATAAAGATTAATAGTAACCACAGACTTTTCGCAGATGATGGATCTATTTCATAATAAAGTACTTGCCTGAAGAAAGTTGCACAAAGATCAACTGAATAGTTGTAAGATTTCGAAGTTGTACAAAGGCTGGCAACTTGCTTTAAATGTCCAGAAATGTAAAATTCACAAAATAGTACCATGTGATTACAATTTCAACGAGTCACAAAAGGAATCGTCAAATCATATTAATATGTTGATGTAACAATTTGTAAGGTTATGAAATGGAACGACCGTAAAGTGCCAGTTGTAGATAAAGCTAGTGGCAGACTTCGGTTCACTGGTAGAATACTAGGGAAATGAATTATTCTACCAAAGAGATTACTTACAAAACACTAATGCGACCCATTCTAGAATATTTGTCAAGTGTATAGGACATATACCACAGGTCTAACAGGTGATGTTTACTGAACACGTACATACAATGGCAGGATGAATACTCACATGTTTGTTTCACCCAAGGGAGAGACAAGATTAGACTACTGAAGGTAAAATCTTCTAGGTCCTAGGATGTTGGACTGCGTCATGTGTCACATCTTTTTACTCTTGACGATCGATGTTTCGACTCCTCTGCTGGGATCATCTTCAGGATCTTCTACTTTGACGGTCAGCTAAGGGGTCAAAAAATCTATCGTATAAAAGAAATTGGAAATGAATACAACGCGGTCTAACCGCCTAGTGCGTTTTACTTCAATGACAACGGCCACAAAAGTGTGCAGACATAGATAACGTTACTCTAGATACTGGATGTACAGAGGTCCTTAAAGACTCATTCTTCCTACACTCCGTATATGAGGCGAAGGAAACCCTCATAACAGCCCAATGGACAGTACCATTTGCCATGCAGTTCAAAGTCGGCTCCAGTGGTTGTAGGTGTAGCTGTAGACGTAAACAAAATCAGTGCAAACGGTGGTCAATGAGTTGGAAATGCAACGATAAACAGAACATAAATAATTATGTCTTGTTTGCTTACAAGATGTATGTACTTCAGACACTAAAGGCGGCGGATAAACCTTGTTGCGAAAATTGCATGGAAATGCGAAACAAAAGTGACAGAAACAAATGACTGTTTGGAAAATATTTGTTTCTCTGATAAGTCCGCTTGTAACGTATTCGACAAACTGAACCGTAATAACGCTTCTATATTGAGGTCTTAATGTGTCATGTTACACGCGAAAGACAGAGTGCAAAGATCACAGTGTGATGCGGAATTATGTACACCTATATGACAAGTCAGTTCCTTTTTCAGGGAGACTGCTAACAAGAGTGATGTTTGTCTGAACGTTTTGTTGTGCCACAACTGAAATACCTACAACCTGTTAATTTCTGGATGAAAAGTTTCCAGACAGGCAGTTTTGATGAGAGCAGTGGGTGGATGCCACAACCATCTGAACCTCACATCACTGGGCATGTCACTATGGAATTTTGCAAATGATCTGGTTTACAGAACCAAGGTTACTCTCCTACAGGACTTAAAGACACGCATTTGCAGTGCGTTTGAACATTGTCGCCTTAGAGTTTCTATAGGGTGCATAGAGAGAAACTGATAATCGATTGGTCGTTATCCGTACCTCTAGAGGTGAACCCATTGACATATGTGAATAAAACAAAGTTTGAGTTATCTTCTCAGATGTTGAAACCTAGTTGTTATTGTCTAACATAGTTTTAAAATTATTAGAGTCTAACGTTATAAAGGTAATTTATAGATACCTTGAGCAGCACCAGGTTAGATTTCGGAAAGGACTGTCAACGACGGACCAAATATCCATTCACAGACAAGTAATTGAAAAGACGAGGAATTTGACAAGATGGTATATTGCTTATTTGTATGTTTCAAGAATGCCTTTGGTGGTGTGCACAGAGAAAGCTTAAGGAGGAAAATGGAAGAACCAGGAGCACCTTCGAAACTGATCAGGCTAACCAGAATATGAGTTACGGAAACCAACTGCAAAATGAGATTTGAAGCCAGGGAGTCTGACTGATTTGCAGTGGAGGCAGGTGTCAAACAGGAAGAGTGCGTCTCTACCAACTTATTTAACTTAATATTGGTAATGGCGTTATCGATTGGAAGAGGTTTAAATGTAAGTGGCCAAGTGAAACTGTTAGCGTTTTTCCCCTAAGAATTTCAGTATTAAGAAAAAACTGAAATAGAATTCAAATCAGTTGAAAACGCGATAAAATGCTCCACTTAACTTTTACGATGCATATGATCTAACGGGTTAGCACGCTGCTTCTACTGCCATAAAGCTCATTCACAACGATATCTTGTTTGGGAATTTACATTCCAGAAAATGGGTTACAAATGATGTGTAGTACCACACTGCACAAATGCATATATAAGAACTCCAGAAAAATTGTGTTTGAGTGTTTCAAAGAATTAGGACACACGTAAAATGTGGCTGTAAACATTGGCGTAGAGAATCAAATGAGATAGCAGTCACTACGTGTGTTCATTTCAGTAAGGATCATTTTGAAGTAAGTAAACATTCCATATGCTGTTTCTAGATAGCATGATGAATTACTACTCAAATGGTCACAAGGTCTCTCTTAATTCAGAACAGGTTATTTTCTTTTTTTTGTTCTTTTTCCTTCCTGTTCTCTTCGCTTAGTACTACTGTCATCGGTTTACTTTATTCGTAATACAGTCATGTAAGAACTTTAAATACTATATCATGTTACATTTTAATATATATTTTCATTTATTAGATGATTTTACACCTGATCAATTTGAATGTAATCACAAGGATGGTATTAAGAAACTATGTTTTATGCTTAATGAAGCTCTTCTGTTGAAGAATCTGAGGCACCATTTTAACTGTTTCCGATCACATTATTCTTCCCAAATAAGTCGTTGATGACACTAATTTGCCTCTTCTGTCTCCATTTAGCCAGTTGTAAAGCTGCATCATATTGACAAAGAGACAGGTTGAACATTCTTTGGAACCTATGAGGAACTGTAATAAGACCAGGGCATTACGGTCAAGTGAAAGTCGGTCCTGCTTAAGCACTTTTAAATCATAGAGTTTCAGCAGCAGCTAGTATACAACATAGCAACAAATAGTTCAATATTGTTCTTCAACTGCATATTTTACAGACATAGGTTTGCTGAGGTTTAAAGTAATAAGCTGGATAAATAAATAATATGTCGAGTTTAGTTCTAGAAAGATCTGCAAACTCACTGATATAAAACTTCGAAAAGACTCACTATATGCAATTCAGAACCTGTAAGAGGTTTCCACCCAGCCTATGCATAAAGTATGAAGAAGAGCAGATAGAAGAGGTTGATAGTCTTTAATTCCTGGGATTACAACTTGATAATAAATTCAGTTGGGAGGAGCACACCAAAGAACTGCAGAAACGCTTTAACAAATCTGTATTTGCAATTCGAGTGTTAGCAGACATAGGTGACATAAAAATGAAAAAGCTTGCATACTTTGCCTACTTTCATTCCATAATTTCATTTGGTGTAATATTTTGGGGTAATTCTTCAAGTCAAACAAAAGTTTTCAGAGTCCAAAAGCGTATAAGACGTATTATTTGTGGGGTAAATTCACGGACGTCCTGTAGAAACCTCTTCAAGGAACTGGGTATGTTAACTATTGCCTCTCAGTATATTTACTCCTTCATGAAATTTGTCCTAAATAATATATCTCTTTTTCCAATAAACAGCTCAGTTCATACATACAATACCAGGAACAAAAATGATCTGTACAAGAACTTAAAAGCACTTACTTTAGTTCAAAAAGGGGTCCACTACTCAGGAACACTCATCTTCAATAATTTGCCAGCAAACATAAAAAATTTAGTTACAAATAAAGATCAGTTTAAAAGGAGCTTGAAAGACTTACTAGTGGCCAACTCCTTCTACTCCATTGACGAATTTTTAAATAGAAACAAATGATGTATTGTACATATATTCATACTATTCTACTCTATTGAAGAATTTTTTATTAGAAACAAATGATGTATAGTATATATATTCATACTATTAGTATTGTTATTTCAGCTTTTTATTTAAAAAATGACACGTTCCACATCCACGAGGATCTCCTCAGCACGGATCTATGGAACGAGAAAATAATCTAACCTAATCTAATCTAATCTTGGAGGAATAGAAAAACTTCAATGTGTAAAACTGTTGAAGACCAACACGATGATACTCTGCAGTTCCCTTCGAGTGTTATTACCCTACCCGAAAATTTGAAAATTGTGATAAGAGGTATCTAGAAAACATTAGTAGTAATGGCAACTATTGCAGCAGTTAACAATCAGAATTACGTTCTGAATGAAAAAGTTTCCACTGTGTTTTATTGTGCAGGCTTTCTCAAGTTGCCCTGCAAATCCTTTTCAGTATGGTACAAGCAAATAATCCACTTCCGTATTCCCTCAGTTTGAAGACAATTTTGCGACTTCATACTGTGTCAAAGTACTTTCGTCCCCAGTCGTCACGGAACGCAGTCTTCACGCTTCTTATTTTCGGAACACAAAAATCTGAGATGTATCTGAAGAACAAAGAGACAATAAACGCCTCAACTTTCCGAATGTTTCCACTACCAGCCTTCACAAGCTCCTTTTCTATTATTACCTAGAGTCGTAAATGTGTTTTCCATTACTAAACAGCTAAAGTGTTTGCGGAAGAAGTACGAAAAAGACACTAGTAACTTCGACCAACACTTGAGTTGGAATGTGTACAACGCACAAAACTTTTAGGAATGTATGATGGCGAAGATTACAACTAGAAAGACCATGTAAATAATCTGCCCCAGAGACTCAATTCTGCATGTTTCGCTATGAAAATTATTTCTAAAATTTGTTCCTCGGATGGTGCTAGAATGGCTTATTTTGGTTGCTTCCAGTTACTTGCAACTTATAAAGTAGTTTTCTAGCGCAAAATTAATAGACGATTAAGTGAAATATTCGCAATACACAAACGGCCTCTTCGAATCTTGTTACATAGTTCTGACGTGATTCCACAATTTAAAAAGTTGTATTGCTTATTGTTCCCTCCTTGTATATATACAAACGTGTGTTTATGACGATAGCTAAACTTGGTGACATGCTAACAAACTCCGAATACTCGCAACTGCACATCTTTCCATATGAACCAAATTAGAACTCAGAGGCTGTAA
This sequence comes from Schistocerca gregaria, assembly GCF_023897955.1. Lineage (NCBI taxonomy): Eukaryota > Metazoa > Arthropoda > Insecta > Orthoptera > Acrididae > Schistocerca > Schistocerca gregaria. The sequence continues at coordinate 282,727,735 of NC_064927.1, forward strand.
ATGAATATTTTCATTGTTGGATTCTTTTGTTTCTATTGACTGATGTACCAGCAGTGGTCCATTTGCCTTTGCAAAGAATATTTCTGCTATTTCCTGCTGTTTCCTTTGTTTCAGATGCTGTGTGATACGTCTGTTCTGAGAAGGGACTTAGTGCTAGCGTAATTGTGACGGTTGAAGTGTCGGCAGGTTTTTTTATGCTCATGCTCTATATTTTTTAGCTATGTCCCTATTGCGCTCTTGTGTTTCATTTTTTGAGGGGTCCTTTCAATCAAAGTTTCATGGTTTACCTACATAATTGGTTACTTGTTCTGCATTTTGCACTTTTCTGGAGTATTATGTCATTTATTCATGTGTTTTCTCTTTTTTAGTAGAGTTTTTATTTTCAAATTTTCTTTTTCACCTTTTTACTTATTTTCCATGTTGCACTCACAATTTAGACGACGTATTTTTTGATTTACATCCAATCATCTACGGAGCGAGGTGCCTACTCCAGTCTTAATTTACTGGACTCGTATTCGGGAGGACAGGGGTTTATTCATTGTCTAGCGCTCCTGACTTGGGTCTCCCACGGTTTCTTCTTGACGCTGAGGTGAATGCTGGGATCGTTCCCTTGATTAGGACATAGCCGATTTCCTACTCTATTCGCACCTTATCCTATCCTATTTTGTTAATGTTTTATGTGTGTATATTATTTCTGTAATGTTTCTGACACTTCCGCTTCTGTTGCACTAATTGGACCAAGGACGAATATATAAACAGATATAACAGACGTAGAGGTAAGGTGCCTAATATGAGACACACTTTTGTAAACCCATTTGAAAGACCTGAAAGTAAGCGCAATTGTATTTTTTATAATGCTAATAACATCTTGCATTATTTATCTTTATCATACAATTATCGTATTTGCAATAATAAACAGTCTTTCAGAGTAGTTATTAAATCTTCACAAACAAGGCATTTCGTAGAAATTAGATCCAGGTTTCCTAACATGAGACAATAATAATATTTTGCTTTAATTATTTTACTACAGAATAATGATATATGAATATACAATTTTTACATGTTCATTCATTTCTGTTATTCTTCACTCATTTCACACTACTTAGGTTTATATTTCGACATCCGGGGCAAACAAAATTGTCTTCTGTGACACCGCAATCTTCATGAGTCCAGCGATAACATTTCGTGCACTGTGCCCATTTCTCCCCGTGTTTGCCTTTAGAAAAGCGCCCACTACAGAACAGATACTCTGAGTCATCGTCATCACTGCTGTCTGAATCCCCACTGTCATCAAGACGGACATCGGATGCTGAGTCACTAGACGATTCTTCTGCTTCAGGTCTATGATTTGAAGATTTTCCACTCTTCTCCCCAAATAACTTTCTGGCTGCTTTCTTAGTTTCAGCCTCTGATTTCTTCTGTTTAGATTCTTGCAATTACTTCACATAAGGAGTTGAAGTTAGTAACGCAGCAGAGCACGAACGCGATGTTTGACCTATTTGACTATCTCCAGGTGGTTTTGCAATGTGTGGGAGAGGTCTGATGTCTGCCGGGCTGACAGCTTGACCATTACCATCAGTAGTTTCATTTTCGTTTTTGCAATCTCTTTCTTGAAGAGCGTCAGCAAGGCGATGAACTGAAAATTAATGTCCCTTAAAGATGTTTCTGTTGCATGAGATGACACCTGTTTTTCTGAAGGCATTCACAGATGCTTCCATTGTTGCTGCTCGGTTTTAAGCTGCCCCAAATAACCTGACTATTAATAATGGGCTGATAACACGACCTAGGTTACTTGCCAACCACGTTTCTATCTCTTGTGCATAGTAGGTTTTCCATGGCCTCATAAATCCGACGTCAAGTGGCTGCATTTTATGCGTTGATTGAGGTGGCAAACATACAACATGAACATTGTTTTCACGTGCTTTATGAAACACATCGAGATTCGTTGTGTGGGAATAATGCCCATCAAGAATTAAAATGACAGGGTCAGTTGAAGATGGCTTTACATGACTCAAAAAATGATCAAACCACGAAGTAAAAATGTGAGTTTGTATCCAGCCACTTGGATGATAAGCTGATATTGATCCTGCTTCTTATTCTTCCTTGGGAGAACGTTTAGTGGTGCAACGTAAGTGCCAGCTGCGTCCATGCACGTTACAACTGTCATAAGATTTCCCATTTTTGCTGAAGTCAAGGCAGCAACTTGTCTCGTCCCTTTCAAAGCAATAACCTTGCTGTGTTTGTGGTGCACAGACGTCACCCCAGTTTCGTCAACAATGAAGACTCGATGCGCTTTATGGTTGACTTAAATAGCACAGATTCATAAATATCAAAAAATCTCCCCACATTTTCTGGAGTGAAAGCTTTTACTCTCGCTACTGCAAGACCCTGAGGAGTTCTCATTGATAAAGTAGGATGTTTCTTAAGGAAAGCTCGGAGCCATTTCTTTCCTGCTGAAGCCTTTTCTGAACTGAAGTGATTCTTCAGCCTATTTCTAAAAGCTGACTGGAAGGCCATGCTTCAGATGTCCTTACATGTAAGAGCATAAAATCGCTCTCTCATTGCAAGGCAGTATTTCACTACTTCATCGTCCAGTTGAGATGAGAGATGAGAGATGAGAGAACACCTACCACCTTCTTAGGTGTACGAGTTTTATCCTTCACATACCTTTCCAAACTACGTTTTGGCGGAGCAAAAACTTTGGAAGCTTTTAAGTACCCCATCTCGCCATTTCTCACACATGTAATGGCACGGACCGTGGCGTCCTTATCCCACGTTTTCCTTTTAGGTGCCAATGCCATCTACAAAGAATAAATAAAATAATCAGACATACTTCTTAAAGGACTTCAACTTCTATGATTTTATTTGTTAGATTATTTTTATAAGTACTGTGAACGGAGTACTTTGAATTTGGAGTAATATTGATCAACTTCAGAGCAAGATACTGCCTTGAAAGAAAGTTCCAGAAAACATTCAAATTTCTGATCATCAGAGTAGTCAAAGTAATCCTTGTTTATGATAATTTAATCGAATTAAAATAAACGTAGTAGCCTAAGTTTTACTACAATAAATGATAAAATATTGTTATCTCATGGTAGTATTGCGTAAATTACATATAACAAATCGTGAGAGAACGATTTCCCCCAATGCGATAGGTATCGTAATATGCGACACTGTCGCATATTTGGATCCCCATACTATCGCATATTAGGAATTTCGCCATTTTACACAAAGAATCACGCACTTGCTAACAACGTTCGTTGGAAAATGAACCTAATTGTCAATAATTATAGATAATTCCGTCACAAATAACAAAAATATAAGAGTGAAGTAATATCCACTCACCTTTAAGCTGTAAAATTGTCTCAACACCGATGTCGCCAAAACTCCAAACACAAGAAATTTTGTATCAACCTCTACGCAGTGTGTCCGGCTCAACCATGGCGTCCTACTCGCTGTGTCGTCGTCTGGCACGCAATGGACGTGTTTAAGAAACTCTCCACCAAAGGGCAACGCCTAACGTGAGCACAGTTGGGGTGTCTCATATTAGGGAACTATCGCATAATAGGCACCTTTCCTCTATAATTCCGTCTTACCCCTAGCTCTTACCCCTAGCCCGTGACGTCACTAGAGTTTCAGCCAGTAACGAAGTGTTTCCGATCACGTGAACAAATCTTGAAATTTAATGATGTTTAAGCTTTATTTACGAAGAAATAACGGATATTTTATGGGCATATTGACTGAAAATGCTATTTGAATGTTATAATCATTCAGAATAACGAGAATCCCCACCATATTTTTAACACAGGAAAACAGACTATTGGAGGGAGGAGGAGGAGATTAGCGTTTAGAAAGTAAGTGAGTAAGTAAGTAAATAATTAGGTGTTGCCACAATCTACTGACAAAACAGAGCTCACACGTCGGGATATAATGTGAGGTAGTGTCAAAAAACCATGGCCATAAGCGGTATGCAGCTCTCTGGAAAAACTACGTTTAGAGCGCGAGCGAGGAGCTCTGGCAAACAGAACTTCTTGTTATTAATATAATCTGCTTTTTAAGGAAAACAATTTCCAGGAGTCCCCGAAAGTCGAAGAGTGAATTTAAATGTGATTATACCCCTCGTGCCGGCTCTAGACAACCCCTCAATTACACCATTAAGTAATCACGTGATGTCGTCGCCTTCGGCCGTCTACTAAGACCTCAAAACGAATGTCAAGAAGGGGCTGTGAGGGGAGGGCTGTGACCAGGTTTTTTACGATACGGTTATGTAATAAGGATATTAAAAGCAGGAATGCTTGTTTTCCGGAAGCCCCACCACTTCACGTGAGCGTCTCATCAGATTATCTCGTGAGTGAAGACGTAAAAACGAAACGAGTACGGTTATAAAAACAGTACGCAGAGAGGGGAACAGTTCAGAAGGAACCCGAATAACGTAATAAAGGATCGCCTTCATAAAAAGTTGTCTGATGCATGCAGCGGAGAGAAAGCTTTACATAATAATGCGTATCTCGTTTTAAGACAGACGAGCAAGATAAAATTTCTGACGCGTTGTTATGTTTACATTAGCGTCTGTCAGCTTCTACGCCATTACATCAAAAGCTGCTAGACATTTTTCTTGTTTTCTTCAAAGAGATATACTTATTTAAATACCACGGTGTCTTTTTTCGCAGTACACGAGAAAGTTTCTGTGGTACCTCGAGTTGGGGCAGTCTGCTGACAGCTTAAAAGCGTACGTTACTCTTCTAGAACATTACTCGCGCTATTTAGATTATCTGTTCGGCAGTGCAAGTGGAATTTTTGTGATTGCCTTTTGGTATATCGCCTCAGTAATTCTCTCTTGATATCGATTTATTGTATAGCAGCTAATTAGTTAGTTATTGTCATGTCCCATAAATAATGTTTACAATAAATGTTATGATTTGGAAAGGGCCAGTTTAACAGAAGATTGCAAATACAGTCAGAATGTGTGTATGGGTGAATAAAAGAAAAGTGAGGCCGTGGTTAATACTCCCAATTGTTTGGACAGTAAGATATAAGTGTGTAAATTTCACACATAATTGTAATTACTTTCGTTTGCGCAATGAATATTTCTTGCCTAATTGGTGAGTTACCCCAGAATATTATTCCGTAACAAATCAGCGAATGAAAATATGCGAAACATATACGTTTACTGATTTATGTGTCCCCAAAGTTGGCAATTATTCTTATGGCAAAAGTAGCTAAACTAAGGTTGTAGGAGAACTGGCACATGGTTTTTTAGCTGAAGTTTTCAGCATTCTGCAAACACAAGAACATGGAACTTTACATCTTGTTTATAATTTTTTTTGTTGATAATCAATATTCATACCGATAAGCTGTTTTTAAGGTGCAAAACAATTAATAATTCCAGCAAAAGCATAATTTACTATTTATCCTGTGGTTGCATCTTAGATACGCTTAACAATAATGCTTGCATCATCTGCAAAATAGACTAATGTTGCCTCCTGATCGACATAAAATGCTGGAACGTTAACTTAAGGTTGCCGTTTATGAGCTACAAGATTCTCGAAGACCTTGATTGTTTTACAGTTCCATTACTCTCGATGACAAAAAAAAAAAACAAAAATAAATAAAAAAATTCTAATATCATAAATGCACTTTCATGACCAAACTGCTAAACCGATTTTGATAAAATTTAGTGTGGAGATACTAGAATGCCGAGGAAGAATATAGGCTACTTAAGAAAGTGTGTAGTACAACTGTTGTGTACATAGTTCCGCACAGTCGGTGCATACTCAACTTTCCCACTAGAGCGCGCCCCACTAAGCACAACAGTGCAGGCGCAGCGCTCGTCTGTCTCCGCACTACGAGATGGCGCTGCCTTAGAGATGGACCAAATTCTGCTTCCGCCGATCCGCGTGTTAATATGTAACGCAGCCAATGAGATTGCTGCTAACGTAGAACCTTTTCTCCTCGTGGATCACACTCGTGCAGTTATACCTGAACGCGCGAGGTATTATAACGAGTGTACAGATATCAGATTAGTCAGTCTGCATTAGTCTGCACCAGTCTATAGTCAAGTTTCAGTTTGCACATAAGAAGATTATCATATTCCTGTATATAGCCATGAAGATAAATGAATAGACACTTTGTCAAGTATCAGAGATATGTGAGAATAAGATTAACGTACCAAGACCAAAGGAACTTCAGATTGTCAATTCTAAACAGCATCCAGAATTCAGTTACATAATGTCTACACTTTTTATTGTTTTAATAAATGTGTGTGAAAATTAATCAAGTTCTGTTTAAAGTTGGTCACCGTCAATCTGCTACTCTAAGCGTGCAAGTGGAATATCTATCGTCTCACCTAACGGCAGAAGATAAACACGCCATGATAAGACCACGAGACATATTGCTAACACTCGCCTACTTCGTTAGAGCGACAAATCAAATAATCTGATGGTGTGTGTACCGAAGGTCTTACAATACGCTCACCACAACAACACATGTATTGTTTTGAAATGCGAAATATGGAACAATAATTACTCTCTGAAAAAGCAATTTGCTCTTTGATTTCTGAACAATGTCATGTTAGTTCTGAAAATACTTTTCCTGTTTGATGTATTCTACATAATATGATTCAACATAATGAATACAATGCTTATACAATACAATTGTGTTTAATCCATACGTACGTAATAATACCTGTGCTACTAATTGCGAAAGTAACTCTGTTACATTTTTACGATTGTACCGCTAAACCGGTTCCGATGAAATTCGGTATAGAGATACCTTGAAACCCGCGGAAGAGCATAGGCTACTTTAGAAAGGTATGTATTACCTGTCTTCGTATTATTAACATTTTTCAATGTGGTAGACGTGAGTAGGCTGCAGGCGACGTGGGAACGATACCGTAGTCGGCGACTCTTATTACGTGACAGTGCAAGTCTAACGTCATTGTGCGTGTGGTTTACGATATTTAGTTGCTACACCAGTTGGCGCAGCTGCAGAGTACTGGTGGAGATAATACAACAAAATCGGACGGTAAGCCCGAGAACTATATTTAAAACTATTGCAATAAGTCTTGCGCGTGTATGTCTGATTTAGCGCATAGTTCTAACAGAACTCAAGCTGCTAAAGTTACTCGAATTCAGCAAACCTGAGCGCAGTGTAACGTCCGCTCGAACTTGGATGCAGAATATGAGGCGGAATTAAGAGCTACAGAGATGTCAGAACAGTCACAAGCCAGTCGCATTTTAGACGCTGATCGTCACGCGTCTGTTATAGCTGCCAGGGTGTTGGAAATCTCTCAAACACGGCAACATTTAAAGGATTTACGACAAAGAGATTCGTGCTTCTACATATGGAACGTGGAGGGCTTCTCGTGAGGCTGCATTTGATTATGATTATTAACTGACAACGTTAATCATAAATTAGTCTTCATACTAAAAAAATGTAGGCATTGTAATGCATTAAAATGGAAGGAGGAAAAGGTTGGTACGTGTTGCTCTGGTGGCAAAATTTCATTCCCTGGGCTAGGTGAGCCAGAGAAGCCCCTAAAAACTCTATTTCTACACGAACATAATGAATTTGGGCATTTTTAAATATAATTAGAAAATACACTCCTGGAAATTGAAATAAGAACACCGTGAATTCATTGTCCCAGGAAGGGGAAACTTTATTGACACATTCCTGGGGTCAGATACATCACATGATCACACTGACAGAACCACAGGCACATAGACACAGGCAACAGAGCATGCACAATGTCGGCACTAGTACAGTGTATATCCACCTTTCGCAGCAATGTAGGCTGCTATTCTCCCATGGAGACGATCGTAGAGATGCTGGATGTAGTCCTGTGGAACGGCTTGCCATGTCATTTCCACCTGGCACCTCAGTTGGACCAGCGTTCGTGCTGGACGTGCAGACCGCGTGAGACGACGCTTCATCCAGTCCCCAACATGCTCAGTGGGGGACAGATGCGGAGATCTTGCTGGCCAGGGTAGTTGACTTACACCTTCTAGAGCACGTTGGGTGGCACGGGACACATGCGGACGTGCATTGTCCTGTTGGAACAGCAAGTTCCCTTGCCGGTCTAGGAATGGTAGAACGATGGGTTCGATGACGGTTTGGATGTACTGTGCACTATTCAGTGTCCCGTCGACGATCACCAGAGGTGTACGGCCAGTGTAGGAGATCGCTCCCTACACCATGATGGCGAGTGTTGTCCCTGTGTGCCTCGGTCGTATACAGTCCTGATTGTGGCGCTCACTTGCACGGCGCCAAACACGCATACGACCATCATTGGCTCCAAGGCAGAAGCGACTCTCATCGCTGAAGACGACACGTCTCCATTCGTCCCTCCATTCACGCCTGTCGCGACACCACTGGAGGCGGGCTGCACGATGTTGGGACGTGAGCGGAAGACGGCCTAACGGTGTGCGGGACCGTAGCCCAGCTTCATGGAGACGGTTGCGAATGGTCCTCGCCGATACCCCAGGAGCAACAGTGTCCCTAATTTGCTGGGAAGTGGCGGTGCGGTCCCCTACGGCACTGCGTAGGATCCTACGGTCTTGGCGTGCATCCGTGCGTCGCTGCGGTCCGGTCCCAGGTCGACGGGCACGTGCACCTTCCGCCGACCACTGGCGACAACATCGATGTACTGTGGAGACCTCACGCCCCACGTGTTGAGCAATTCGGCGGTACGTCCACCCGGCCTCCCGCATGCCCACTATACGCCCTCGCTCAAAGTCCGTCAACTGCACATACGGTTCACGTCCACGCTGTCGCGGCATGCTAGCAGTGTTAAAGACTGCGATGGAGCTCCGTACGCCACGGCAAACTGGCTGACACTGACGGCGGCGGTGGACAAATGCTGCGCAGCTAGCGCCATTCGATGGCCAACACCGCAGTTCCTGGTGGGTCCGCTGTGCCGTGCGTGTGATCATTGCTTGTACAGCCCTCTCGCAGTGTCCGGAGCAAGTATGGTGGGTCTGACACACCGGTGTCAATGTGTTCTTTTTTCCATTTCCAGGAGTGTATAATGCATGCTTTCAGAGTCTATATACAGAAAAACAGTAGTAACACGTTCATTACGTACCTATATTCCAGTATTGCATATTTTTTTAAACGTACGTCTCAACATTTCTCTATACATAAACATTTCGTAAAATTACTAGCTTGCTTACCACCATGACTCATTATAACAAAATTATTAACATGCGAGCGAAACAGCGGGTAATGTTATAATGTGCACAGAGGAAAATACACTGAAATGCCAAACAAACTGGTACACCTGCCTATTACAGTGTAGGACCATGGCGAATGAATCCTGCAGGACTGTCCATAAATACGTAACAGTACGACGGGGTGGATATCTCCTCGGAACAGCACGTTCATGTCTGGGGTGTCTGGTGGCCAATGAAAGTGTTTAAATTCAGAAGCGTGTTCCTAGAGACTGTAGCAGCTATGGACGTGTGGGGTGTCGCATTGTCCTGCTGGAATTGCCCAAGTCCGTCGGAATGCACAATCGACATGAATGGATGCAGGTGAGCAGATAGGGTGTTTACTTACGTGTCACCTGTCAGAGTCGTATCTAGACGAAGCAGGGGTCCCATATCACTCCAGCTGCTCACTCCCAACACCATTACAGAGCCTCCATCAGCTTGAACAGTCCGCTGCGGACATGCAGGGTCCGTGGATTCATGAGGTTGTCTCCAAACCCGTACACGTGCATCCACTCGATACAATTTGAAACTCGTCCGACCAGGGAACATGTTTCTAATCATCAAACATACAATGTTGTTGAGGGGCCCAGACGAGGCGGAGTGCTTTGTGTGGTGCAGTCATCAAGGGTACACGAGTGGGCCTTCGGCTCCGAAGCCCATATCGATGATAATTTGTTGAATGGTTCGCACGCTGACGCTTGTTGATGGGCCAGCACTATAATCTGCAGCCATTTGCGGAAGGGTTTCCCTTCTGTCACGTTGAACGATTCTCTTCAGTCGTCGTTGGTCCCTTTATTGCAGGATCTTTTTCCGGCCTCAGCGATGTCGAAGATTTGTTGTTTTACCGGATTTCTGATATTCACGGTACACTCGTGAAATGGTCGTACGGGAAAAATCTTCTCTACCTCGAGGATGTCGTGTATCATCTCTTGTGCTCCGACGGTAGTCTTGAAAAACCTGACATTGTAGCAGCAAAACCGATCTAACGACTGCGCCAGACACTTATTGTCTTATAATGGCGTTGCCGGGCGCATCGCCGTATTCTGCCTATTTACATATCTCTGCATTGGAATGTGAATGCCTATATCAGTTTCTTTGGCGCTTCAGTGTAAGTCGAAATTGCGCTGCTAATTGATAAAAAGATTCCCTCTACTTGATTAAAAAGGTTTGGGAATTAGGTAGTGTTTTTTGAATATACAACCAGTATCAAAACAGATATTTCACCATCCTTGCAGTGATTTTTTTTAAGGCGACTAAACTGTTGATACCTGTGGATGATCTTCGCTATTTAAAGTCCTATTTTGGTTGTCGCACGCTATCCTAGATCACTTCTCGAAATCTCCTTGGGCAGTTCAGTCACATTGCCTGTGGAGGAGAGGCCATACGGAGAGCAGTTACTGTGATACTGTAGCAGGTGACTGTCCAGCAACAACATATCAGCAACTTTTACCCACTGAAGAGAAAGCATGTAAAGGAACACAGCAACGACTCCCTGTGGCAGATGTCTAGTACTGCGTAGACAAGGTGATGGTCCAGTGAGGGATAAAAAATAAGGCAATACTCCAGACCGTCTTTGTGGCCGAGCGGTTCTAGGCGCTACAGTCGGGAACCCTGCGACTCTACAGTCGCCTCGGGCATGGATGTGTGTGATGTCCTTAGGTTAGTTAGGTTTAAGTAGTTCTGTTCTAGGGGACTGATGACCTCAGATGTTAAGTCCCATAGTGCTCAGAGCCATTTGAACCATAGTAAGCCCCATGAAGGATTCCGTATACGACCGCCATGCTGCATGTGTATATGAACTACGATGTGACTGTGGCAACGATTGCGTTTGCGAAAGCAGGAAACCGGCCAGCACTCGCGTGTCAGTGCACGTACATTACATGAGAGTGGGGAGCATAAAAAATCAGCAATAGCCGAGCGTCACATGGGCTTCGGTCGACTCACTAATTTCCAAATAGTGCGAGTGCTACTGCGTCAGTCATGGACGTAGCAGCGGAAAACAGGGGAGGCTATCGAAATAATTCAGGGGTCCAACAACTTGGAGATGAAGGACGGAAATAAGTTGCCGACGGCATGGCTGCCCGCGATCCCATTCCTAGCGACCGCGTGTGTTCGTCAGCCAGCAGCACCTCAAAACCGCGAAATATCAACACACACAAACAAAAGAACTGCCATGGAGGGACACTGATACCAGCTGGCGATTCGCTGTTGCCCGACAATCATTTGATGGAGTATCAGTTGCAGCCATCCCTTCACAGTCATACTGACTTCCAACTGTCCAATGACGTCTACATCTACATCTACATGGATACTCTGAAAATCACACTTGGGTGCCTGGCAGAGCGTTCGTCGAACCACCTTCACGATAATTCTGTATTATTCCACTCTCGAACAACATGCGGAGAAAACGAACACCTAATCTTCCCGCGCGAGCTCTGATTTCAATTATTTTATTATGATGATCGTTCCTCCCTATGTAGGTCGGCGTCGACAAAATATTTTCGCGTTCGGAGGAGAGAGATGGTGACTGAAATTTCGTGGGAAGATCCCGCCGCAGCGAGAAACGTCTTTGTGTTACCGATGTTCGCCGCAAATCCTGTATCATGTCCGTGACACACTCTCCCCTATTTCTGGATAATACAAAATGTGCTGTTGTTCTTTGAACTCTCTTAATGTACTCCGTTAACCCCGTCTGGTCAGGATCCCACACCGCGCAGCAGTACTCCAAAAGAGGACGGGCAAGTGTAATGTAGATCTGTTGCATCTTCTAAGCGTTCTGCCAATAAAACGCGGTCTTTGGTTCGCCTTCACCTCAGCATTTTCTATGTGGCCTTTCCAGTTTAAATTGACATTCAGTAAAGGGACATAGTGTGTCGCGTGATGTCATATGTAGGGGACACTATCCCCAGGAAACAGTAGTTTATTCTCCCTGAAGAGAACCGCTGCTAAGGGTGTCGAAACATCAGTTTCAAAAAGACGCCGCCTACTGGCAAAAGACATTTTATTGAACCTTCTCGCTGGCCGTGAAACCATGCTCACATCAGCTTTAGCTGATCGTTAGATTGCAAACCAGACAGATAACAAAAGAAAAAAATCACAACGAAATTTCGGTCTTTCAATGTTGCGATGCATGAGATCCACGTGCTTGGACACATGACCACCATGGTATTATGTCTCTCCCGCCTATGACCCTGTATACAAATTTGCAGTAGGTCGTCGGAGGGTGTATACCTCTAATCTTATTCTTGGTTGTTTTCATGATATTCTAACGCCAGGAGAAAAATAAAGCGGTTTTCCAGGCCACTGCTGACCTTCTCAGCAGACTTACATTTATTGGGCTCTTTCACGTTTCATCTAGCTAACGATTGTACCACATACGCCGATATATGGAGTCCACACCTTGAACTGGACCTAAGATTTTTCCCTAGAATTTTCGCTCGAAAACAAGAATATAATAATAGTCTTGTGTCCGTGCAGTCGACGTCTTACATTCACACAGTACCACTGGTTTCGATCAATATCTGGCATATCGGGAGTTTGGACTTTATTGGCAGGCAGCGTATTAACTGTAATGCAATTCTTGTAACTAAACACACAGGTGTTACAGAAAGGTCCGGCCAAACTTTCAGGAAACATTCCTCACACACAAATAAAGAAAAGATGTTATGTGGACATGTGTCCGGAAACGCTTAATTTCCATGTCAGAGCTCATTTTAGTTTCGTCCACCTACGTTCAATGGAGCATGTTATCATGACTTCATACGGGACACTCTCTACCTGTGCTGCTAGAACATGTGCCTTTACAAGTACGACACAACATGTGGTTCATGTGCGATGGAGCTCCTGCACATTTCAGTCGAAGTGTTCGTACGCTTTTCAACAACAGATTCAGTGACCGATGAATTGGTAGAGGCGGACCAATTCCATGGCCTCCACGCTCTCCTGTCCTCAACCCTCTTGATTTTCATTTAAAGGGGCATTTGAAAGCTCCTGTCTACGCAACCCCGGTGCCAAATGTAGAGACTCTTCGTGCTCGTATTGTGGACGGCTGTGATACAATACGCCATTCTCCAGGGCTGCATCAGCGCATCAGAGATTCCATGCGACGGAGGGTGGATGCATGTACCCTCGTTAACGGAGGACATTTTGAACATTTCCTGTCACAAAGTGTTTGAAGTCACGCTGGTACGTTCTGTTGCTGTGTGTTTCCATTCCATGATTAATGTGATTTGAAGAGAAGTAGTAAAATGAGCTTTAACATGGAAAGTAAGCGTTTCCGGACACGTGTCAACATAACATATTTTCTTTCTTTGTGTGTGAGAAATGTTTCCTGAAAGTTTGGCCGTACCTTTTTGTAACACCCTATAGAACACATTCTTTTTTGGCTTACATTCATCTGAGACTCCTGAAAAAATAGATTATTTGTATCAACTGGGGCTAAAAAATAACGAAATGTCTTGCTGCTAAGGCCAGTGGACCAGAAAATGGACAAGTAGATGTATTAAAACTGATGTACAAATAAAAGAGAGAATATGTGAACGACGATCATATATTGTAGTTGTTGCATTTACTTAGCAGTGGTATTGAAAATTTTCTGGTCACTGATGCTAGATCTCATAGCGATCCCTATTGGATGTGCAAAAAAATTCTTTGAGAATAATAGTTTATAGACATTGATCAACAATGCGCATTTGTCTTCGTTGGGTATTGTTCTCTCCCAAAGCGTGAGCAGTTTCTAGACCATACACTGCAAGAAAGCGGTTGCTCCGGTGTTGCAGCACTTGCTAAACAAAAATTAAAAATTCTCTATATGATCAAAAGAATTCCATGGAAACATTCTCATTAGAAGGTTTCTGCTTGTACTGCTGAGTCACCTTATAAGTAGCAGCGGCCTTCCTCAGGACAAAGATTGATTATCTGGGATGTGGTTGCAACAATTTATCGATCTCTCGATCAAGTCACTAGACCAAGTCGTCACATTTATTAGATTTAATTGGCCCTTAAATAACGCTGGTGGTTATAAGCTGACGGAGATGGATATCTTGCCGACTATGTGCAGATTGCATGGCTTGCTCTCAGCTGGTAGTTCGCAACGAATCAGCAAGAAGCTTTTGCGGCTTGTGTTTTCCTGCTGTTAGTAGCGGAAACAGTATAACGACAGTTCCGCATGCGCTGCCTGTTTAGCGGGCCGCGGCAGTGTTTGGTGAGACTGCTGTTCAGCGATGAGACACAGTCTGTCGTATCGCTATTGCTGGCAGCCAGAACGAGGGTGTCTGTAGCCGTCTTCCCTGTTGACGATATTAGGTTGCTTCAGGTATTCGACTGCCTGTCTCATCTTTCGTGTGCGCATCCCCGGCTGTCGTACCAGTACTCCTGTTTCTTGAAACTTGAAACCCTGCTCGCAAACGCGTAACACCGCCAGGAGAACGAGATATTGATGCACCCACACCAGCGATAATAGCTCGTGGCTCTGAGGAAGACCATTGCAGCTCTGTCGGATCGTCGTAACATTTTACAAGATGACCAGCCAGTAGATCCAGAATGCGTTTAATGAGACTGAAACCGGCGCGGAGGCCTACTCATCCATGTACATCAAACATTGTTCATTGGAATATGAAGGGTTGCATATTACGTATATAACAAAATTCTTCATCTTTGGAAATTTCCCTCTTTAACCCATTCCAGTCACCAGCTTGACAGTTTCTGATGGTAACAGTCTGTGAAAATGTTCTAGACCCTGTGTTGAAATCCTTTCTTCCGCGTATTTTTCGGTTTAAATACACTCCTGGAAATGAAAAAAAGAACACATTGACACCGGTGTGTCAGACCCACCATACTTGCTCCGGACACTGCGAGAGGGCTGTACAAGCAATGATCACACGCACGGCACAGCGGACACACCAGGAACCGCGGTGTTGGCCGTCGAATGGGGCTAGCTGCGCAGCATTTGTGCACCGCCGCCGTCAGTGTCAGCCAGTTTACCGTGGCATACGTAGCTCCATCGCAGTCTTTAACACTGGTAGCATGCCGCGACAGCGTGGACGTGAACCGTATGTGCAGTTGACGGACTTTGAGCGAGGGCGTATAGTGGGCATGCGGGAGGCCGGGTGGACGTACCGCTGAATTGCTCAACACGTGGGGCGTGAGGTCTCCACAGTACATCGATGTTGTCGCCAGTGGTCGGCGGAAGGTGCACGTGCCCGTCGACCTGGGACCGGGCCGCAGCCACGCACGGATGCAGGCCAAGACCGTAGGATCCTACGCAGTGCTGTAGGGGACCGCGCCGCCACTTCCCAGCAAATTAGGTACACTGTTGCTCCTGGGGTATCGGAGAGTTCCATTCGCAACCGTCTCCATGAAGCTGGGCTACGGTCCCGCACACCGTTAGGCCGTCTTCCGCTCACGCCCCAACATCGTGCAGCCCGCCTCCAGTGGTGTCGCGACAGGCGTGAATGGAGGGACGAATGGAGACGTGTCGCCTTCAGCGATGACAGTCGCTTCTGCCTTGGTGCCAATGATGGTCGTATGCGTGTCTGGCGCCGTGCAGGTGAGCGCTACAATCAGGACTGCATACTACCGAGGCACACAGGGCCAACACTCGGCATCATGGTGTGGGGAGCGATCTCCTACACTGGCCGTACACCTCTGGTGATCGTCGAGGGGACACTGAATAGTGCACGGTACATCCAAACTGTCATCGAACCCATCGTTCTACCATTCCTAGACGGGCAAGGAAACTTGCTGTTCCAACAGGACAATGCACGTCCGCATGTATCCCGTGCCACCCAACGTTCTCTAAAAGGTGTAAGTCAACTACCCTGGCCAGCAAGATCTCCGGATCTGTCTCCCATTGAGCATGTTTGTGACTGGATGAAGCGTCGTCTCAGGCGGTCTGCACGTCCAGCAAGAACGCTGGTCCAACTGAGGCGCCAGGTGGAAATGACATGGCAAGCCGTTCCACAGGACTACTACGATCGTCTTCATGGGCAGCCTGCATTGCTGCGAAAGGTGGATATACACTGTACTGGTGCCGACATTGTGCATGCTTCTGTTGCCTGTGTCTATGTGCCTGTGGTTCTGTCAGTATGATCATGTGATGTATCTGACCCCAGAAATGTGTCAATGAAGTTTCCCGTTCCTGGGACAATGAATTCACGGTGTTCTTATTTCAATTTCCAGGAGTGTATTCTCTTTATCATTAGTAGGTAATCATTTCTGTACATGACGGTACCGGTATACGTTATGTTCTTCCCAGTGTAATTCTTAAATCTTTGCCAAATCACGATGAGATCCATCCCGCATTTTCCTGGATCGTTTGGGTGTAACAAAGTACACTTTCTTTTCTTGTTTTTTTTTGTGGAGCGTGATTGCTAGATGTACACATTTCCGGACCCATGTTCATTGGACTCATTTTTCTTGTCTCGATGAGTACTACCGGCCCTAAAAATGTATGACACTTGTTATGTTTTAAGATTTCCCTCTACATCAAGCGTTCACTATTACAGAGATAAATTTTTTGTATAAGTTTCTTACCTCATTATTCTTCAAATGGTTCAAATGGCTCTGAGCAGTATGAGACTTAACATCTCAAATCATCAGTCCCCTAGACTTAGAACTACTTAAACCTAACTAACCTAAGGACATCACACACATCCATGCCCGAAGCAGGATTGGAATCTGCGACCGTAGTAGCAGCGCGGTTCCGGGCTGAAGCGCATAGAACCACTCGGCCACAACGGCCGGCCCCTTATTATTCTGTGGACTGTGATTTTTTGGGCATATGATGGCCTGAGGAAGGTACTGTGTAGCGACACCGGCAGTCAGTAGTCAAATTAAAAAAAAAATGCGACCGTAGACTAAAACAAAAGCTTGTTTCTGAGTGTGTTGGTCGCTGTTCCAACCGGCAGTATGTCGGGAATGTGCAAAATGTAATTTAGCGCATATAGAAAGTACGAAAGGCCCATTATTTTTAATTTGTAAAACTGGCGACCAATCACTGGAATCGGTAGCAACTATTAAATATCATGGATGTGTGTGATGTCCTCAGGTTAGTTAGGTTTCAGTAGTTCAAAGTCTAGGGGACTGATGACCACAGATGTTAATTCCCATGGTGCTCAGAGCCATTTTTTTTATGGTTTTCTGGTAGTGCTTCCGACTACCGAGATTCTTAATGACTTCAAGGCGGTGACTGGCAACGCGGAAATACAGCTCTGAAATATAGTATTACCGCAAAAAGTTTTATCACAGTATTAAGATGCTTTTTGTGTTAGCATGGTCACTGCGGGTCCTATCAGAAATGGCGAAGAGTCAAGGCGCAGTTACATCACCGGAGTCTCCAGAGAAGCGTTTTCATTGTAGTGGCTCTCTTAAGCTGAAAGTGTAGTTTGTCTTTAGGTAACGACGTTTCCTCTGATGACTCTGAACGCGAGGGCCGGGTCACGTACGGGTCGTATGGGTATCATATATCTCCAGCATCCGTGATTCAAAAGGTTAAGGCCTCTGAGTGTGCAGACAGTAGATGGAGAAACGGAACTTCACTTAAAACTCTCGTACTAGGTCTCCGGTTAAATGCAGAACCTCTGCTTTCGAGACATGTTAATGGCTCATATTGGTCCAAGTCACGTTAAGTCCCAGAAAATGTCTCAGGACAAATCAAGGATCAAAGTCTATACCCCTAAATATGTCTACTGGTCAATTACATTTTTGAAGGGTTCCTTTCCCCACAAAACCATTCCTCAAGTTATCAGTCTCTTTCCTAGCAATTGTCTAAGACCCCGCTCTCTATTTCACCTAGAATGATTTGTCTACAAATGAAGAGTATAAATATGGCCAGTAAATGAACCACCATTCCATACGTATAGAAAATTATTACGTGATAACTCACACTGAAATCTCTCCTCAAAGTTATATATTTGATGTTTTATGTAACTTTTAGGCAGATAATCTGCGAACAATGACGGGTAACTCAAACACTAGAGCATTACTCAAGAACAGGTCGCAGAACTGTTCTCCTTTATGAATGAGCTATACTTTCCTAGAACTGTCTCAATAAATTCAAGTCGACCATTCGCCTTCCTTATGACTGATCTCAGATGTTCGTTTCATTTCATGCCGCTTTTTAACGACACATCTCCGTATTTAATCGACGTTACTACGCTAAGCAGCACAGCACTAATGTATCGAGTTTCCCGACAAATCATTTGTCCTGCCTTCCGTTTCCACAAGATTTGTGTATTCGGATTCTCTAACTTCGGAGGCGCCACTCGCCGAAATTGCCCCCCCCACAACCATGTGGGTTGGTCCAGAGCACGATGCATGCACCGCGGACGTTCCTGGGCTCATGAAACGACCGAATCTGTAGGTGGACTAAAGATCTCCCCAACAAAACGGCTTCCCAGTAATTGGGATTAAAGCATTACGCTTTTTTTCTACCCATCTACATAAAATTACATTTTCCCAGTATATTTAGTTCAGTATTGAGACTGGTTTGATGCAGCTCTCCATGCCACTCTATCCTGTGCAAGCTTCTTCATCCCCCAGTACCTTCTGCAACCTACATCCTTCTGAATCTGCTTAGTGTATTCATCTTTTGGTCTCCCTCTACGATTTTTATCCTCCACGCTGCCCTCCAATACTAAATTGGTGATCCCTTGATGCCTCAGAACATGTCCTACCAACCGAACCCTTCTTCTAGTCAAGTTGTGCCACAAATTTCACTTCTCCCAAATTCTATTCCATACCTCCTCATTAGTTATGTGATCTACCCATCTAATCTTCAGCATTCTTCTGTAGCACCACACTTCCAAAGCTTCTATTCTCTTCTTGTCCAAACTATTTATCGTCCATCTTTCACTTCCATACGTGGCTAAATTCCATACAAATACTTCGGAAACAACTTCCTGACACTTAAAGCTATACTCGATGTTAACAAATTTCTCTTCTTCAGAAACTCTTTCCTTGCCATTGCCAGTTTACATTTTATATCCTCTCTACTTCGAACATCATCAGTTATTTTGCTCCACAAATAGAAAAACTCCCTTACTACTTTAAGTGTCTCATTTCCTAATCTAATTCCCTCAGCATCACCCGACTTAATTCGACTACATTCCATTATCCTCGTTTAGCTTTTGTTGATCTTCATCTTGTAACCTCCTTTCAAGACACTATCCATTCCGTTCAAATGCTCTTCCAAGTCCTTTGCTGTCTCTGATAGCATTACAATGTCATCTGTGAACCTCAAAGTTTTTATTTCTTCTCCATGGATTTTAATACCTACTCCGAATTTTTCTTTTGTTTCCTTTACTGCTTGCTCAATATACAGATTGAATAACTTCGGAGAGAGGCTAAAACCCTGTCTCACTCCCTTCCCAACCACTGCTTCCCTTTCATGTCCCTCGACTCTTTTAACTGCCATCTGGTTTTTGTACAAATTGTAAATAGTCTTTCGCTCCCTGTATTTTACCCCTGCCACCTTCAGAATTTGAAAGAGAGTATTCCAGTCAACATTGTAAAAAGCTTTCTCTAAGTCTACAAATGCTAGAAATGTAGGTTTTCCTTTCCTTAATCTATTTTCTAAGATAAGTCGTAGGGTCAGTGTTGCCTCACGTGTTCCAACATTTCTACGGAATCCAAACTGATCCTCCCCGAGGTCCGCATCTACCAGTTTTTCCATTCGTCTGTAAAGAATTCGTGTTAGTATTTTGCAGCTGTGACTTATTAAACTGACAGTTCGATAATTTTCACGTCTCTCAACACCTGCTTTCTTTGGGATTGGAATTATTATATTCTTCTTGAAGTCGGTCTTTTGCCTGTCTCATACATCTACCTCGCCCGATGGTAGAGTTTTGTCAGTACTGGCTCTCCCAAGGCTGTCAGTAATTCTGATTGGATGTTGTCAACTCCCGGGGCCTTGTTTCGACTCAGGTCTTTCAGTGCCCTGTCAAACTCTTCACGCAATATCATATCTCCCGTTTCATCTTCATCTACATCCTCTTCCATTTCCATAATATTGTCCTTAAGTACATCGCCCTTGTGTAGACCCTCTATATACTCCATCCACCTTTCTGCTTTCCCTTCCACAGGTCATTTATGCATTCAAATAGAAGTTATGTCTAAGACATTCTGTATCCTCCTGCAGTCACTCAATGATGACACTTCCCGTACATTATAACTCATAGCAAACAGTCGCAGATAGCTGCTCACCCTATTCGCCAGTTCGTATATACACAGAATAAGAGCGATCTGTCACAATCCCTGGGACCACTCCAGACGATTACCTTGCGTCTGATGAACACTGACCATCCAGGACAGTGTACTGAGCTCTATTATTTGGAACGCCTCATATGTCCGAGGACCTATTCCGCATGATCAGAACTTCGTCAACAGTCTGATGAGTGCTCAGGGTTGTCCAAAATAAACCATAGAAGATATGGTGGTTGGACGAAATTGTGGAAATACCAAAATACAACACATTACCATATCTAATACGGTGTAGCAAACTCGTTGACTTTTAAAACAGCTTCCATTCATCTCGGTCTGGATAAACGCAAGTGCTGAATTGTTTTCAAGGGAAACTTATACCACTCTTCCAGCAAAATAGTGGCAAGCTCAGGTAACGTTGACGGTAGATAGCGATCACGCTCCCTTCTTCCAAAGTAGAACGCAAAGGCTTCTTAACACTGGTCTGGTGACTATCGCAGCCAAGGGAGACGCGATAATTTAGTCTCGTACTTCCAAAAACAGTCCTGGACGACGCGAGCTGTGTGATCAAAATGATCACATAATCCTTGCCACTAATATGACATTATGGTGCAACCATGGGGCCCATGGAATACCACAATGTGGCTGCTCCAAATCATCACCGAACCCTCGCCTTGTTTCTCTCGTGGGACGTAAAAAAGGCCAGACATCGGAAAACAGTGTGAAATGAGAGTCATCAGACTAAACCACTTATTCCATGGCTCCAGATTTCACAGCCGACACCACATTTTCCTGTCAGCGTCATTTGCATCACTGATACGAGGTTTTGGAATACCAGCTCCTTATGCAATTTCCTGCTTGTGGAGAACTCATGGTGTTGTTTTCGTGCTGACAGGGTTGCGAAATGCGACATACAGTCCTGCAGTGAGTTTTGCATCTTTTGTCTCCTTAGAATTCGTTACCGCCCTCTTCAATTGCCTTCTGTCATGTTCATTCAGCACACACTTTGTCCGTGTTGTGACTTACCGGATGATATTTTGCAGGTTTCCCTGTACGCGGTATAAATCTTAGATACAGTGTCTCTTACACTATGCGATCAAAAGTATCTGGACACCTCCGGAAACATAAGTTTTTCATATTAGGTGCATTGTGCTGCCACGTACTGCCAGGTACTCCATATCAGCGACCTCAGTAGTTATTAGACATCGTGAGAGAGCAGAAAGGGGCGCTACGCGGAACTCACGGAGTTCGAACGTGGTCAGGTGATCGGGTATCACTTGTTTCATACGCCTGTACGCGAAATTTCCACACTCCTGAACATCCCTAGGTCCACTGTTTCCTATGTGACAGAGAAGAGGAAACGAGAAGGGACACGTACAGCAGAAAAGCGTACAGGCCGACCTCGTCTGTTGGCTGACAGAGACCGCCGACAGTTGAAGAGGGTCGTAGTATGTAATAGGAAGACATCTATCCAGACCATCACAAAGGAATTCCAAACTGCATCAGGATCCACTGCAAGTACTATGACAGTTAGGCTGGAGGTTAGAAAACTTGGATTTCATGGTCGAGAGGCTGCTCATAAGCCACACATCACGCCGGTAAATGCCAAACGACGCCTCGCTTGGTGTATGGAGCGTAAACATTGGACGACTGAACAGTGGAAAAACGCTATGCGGAGTGACGAATCACGGTACACAACGTGGCGATCCGATGGCAGGGTCTGTGTACAGCAAATGCCTGGTGAACGTCATCTGCCAGCGTGTGTAGTGCCAACAGTAAAATTCGGAGGCGGTGGTGTTATGGTGTGGTCGTGTTTTTCATGGAGGGAGCTTGCACTCCTTGTTGTTTTGCGTGACACTAACACAGCGACAGACCTACATTGATGTTCTAAGCACCTTCTTGCTTCCCACTGAGAAATTCGGGGATGGCGACCGCATCTTTCAACACGATCGACCTCCTGTTCATAATGCACGACCTGTGTCTGAGTGGTTAAACGACAATAACATCCATGTAGCCGACTGGTCTGCGCATAGTCCGTACCTGAATCCTATAGAACACTTTTGGGATGTTTCGGAATGCCGACTTTATGCCAGGCTTCACTGACCGCCATCGATACCTGTCCTCAGTGCAGCACTCCATGAAGAACGGGCTGCCATTCCCCAAGAAACCTTCTAGCACCTGACTGAGCGTGTGCCTACGAGAGTGTAAGCTCTCATCAAGGCTAAGAGTGGACCAACACCATATTGAATTCTAGCATTAGCTATGGAGCGCGCCACGAACGTGTAAGTCATTTTCAGCCAGATGTCCGGATAATTTTGATCACATAGTGTATAAGACCAAATACTTAGACTCCCTTGGTTACGGAAGCACCCGCCACATGGTGCTCCAACCATTTACCAAATTTTCAAATTCAAAAATAGTTCAAATGGTTCTGAGCACTATGAGACTTTAACAGCTGTGGTCATCAGTCCCCTAGAACTTAGAACTACTTAAACATAACTAACCTAAGGACATCACACACATCCATGCCCGAGGCAGGATTCGAACCTGCGACCGTAGCAGTCGCGCGGTTCCGGACTTTCGAATTCACATAGCACCGACGTAATGCGCTCAGAACTACACAGAACACAGTTCTGACCACGGCTGACACTTGCAACGTATTGAGGACATCGCACAGGTGCCATTCGTGGTGAAGTACAACAGCGCAACTTGCAGGCTTGCCTAGCATCGGAATTTATGTTCAAGGCTGCATTTCTTGTGGCATTTCCGTATTTTTGTCCGAACCCTGTAACATTGTGGAAGCAGTTGAAGTCAACAAGCATTCAATTTTCGCTATCGGTATTGGCTAAGAGAATAGCATTCATTTTCTGCACAAGATTTTCAGCGCGTGAAAGCTGTTCGTCTCGTCTATCCACAGTCCTAAGAATTTAAAGTGATCGATTTGACTTACTGTGTTACCACCGTAAGGGAATAAAATTTCATTTTACAAGCGTTTCATGTCAGAAAGTGTATAATTACATTTTGTTGCAGTTAAGTGTTAATCTCTACCATTGTCTCCATATTTTGCAGCTTGAAACGTGACTTTGTTCAGCACATTGGAAGTACGAATTAAATAACGGCTTCAATCACAAATTTTCGTGTTCTATTAAATATACGATGCATTTCGGCCTCTGTGTGTCCGTTATCAGGTATAATTTATCTTAATACATGTGTAATTTTTTTTTCAATTGTCAATACCTTTCACCCACATTGAGACAGATTCCGATTCATTTATTTTACGATGATCCTGATTCTGAGAACCAAAGGCATATTCGACAAGTAATACGATGAACCCTTATCCTTGTTGTAAACTTCACATATATGAAATGTCCGATAACCGATGACATCACATGGGTTGAAACTATCTTGCCCTTTTACTTTATCGACTTTTGGTTCACGTACAGAAGCAACTGTGACCCAGCCGTTACAGTGTTCATTGGTATCCTTGTTAGCTTACGGTAACGACTGGGTCACAGTTGCTTTGTACGTGAACGAAAAGTCTATAAAGGAAAAGGGCTAGATAGTTTCAACCCATGTGATGTCATCGGTTATCGGACATTTCATATTTGTGAAGTTTACAACAAGGATAAGGGTTCATGGTATTACATGTCGAATATGCCTTTGGTTCTCAGAACCAGGAATCAGTGGCCTGCGAGGTCACTTAACCTAAATCCCTTTGGTTATTTCCTATGGGGATATCTAAAGTCACTGGTGTTATGAGACCCCAGTGGACACAGAGATGGAATTAGCTGCCAGAAATGTATCTGTGTGTGACGTGATTCGAAACACACCAGGGATACTTTTCACAGTACGTCAGAATCTTGTTCGCCGATGTCATGCTTGCAGTGAAGTTCATGGCGGTCAGTTTCAGTGCATTTTGTAAGATTTAGTACAAACGGTACGATCACTGTGTCAATAAAGATATCTGCAGTTCACTGTAACGAATGTAAATAGAAAAGTACCCAGTAATGTGTTTTTATTCCCATTTCTTCTTAAGCTGGTTTCTGTGACCACAGGTACCCTACCTCAAACTGTTCAGTGGAGCATCCTCTATGCCCCGTTAAATTTTTACACGCTGTTACGGACACACCCTGTATAAGAGGTACGACCAGAATCAGATATTAAGGATCACTGTGAAAGACATGGAGGCGACGCGTGCTGTGGTGACACGGCGCTATCAGCAGCTAACAGAATCGTGATATATCCTGATTTGTGGGCTTTTCAGATGTGACACTCACAGAATATTGGACTGACTGGAAGGGAACGTGAATGCAGGCATACTTATCGTCAAAGTTCCGATCAGCCACCTCTCACCACCACAAGAGAGGATCGCCATACATATAACCCACGAACCAGCCACCGTTGACACCACAACACAAACGGAACCCTCGCAGGTTCAGTTCGGAATAATTGGAGTCTCACACATCGAAAGTAATTTAGACAGCCAGTTTTCGTATTTGAAAGTAGGACAGCAAAGGCGGTTGTCAGATCAGACTACATGGGCAACACTATAATCGGAAGACAAGAGTCACACAGTTTTGAGTTACTAGGTATTAGATGACTAGATGCACAAATTAAAATTTCCATATGTAACATCTAAAAAGCAAGTAAATTTTCTTTTTAAACTCTCTTTTACATTCTTTGTCAATCTTAGTGAAGTATTGCAGTGCATTCCAGAGTTACAGCCGTTTGTAACTGGTACATTCGTTCTGGATTTCGCTGTGTGTTTGGCGGCCTTCTATTAAATGCTCGCAGCTCTCACGTTCGTGGCCCGCCGGTAGTTCCTGGTCTAACACTCCGCCCCGTGTAACACGCAGCGCCCGATGGAATTCCTGGCCTCTCTCTCGGCGTCCTCGGCTGCGCCTGCCACTGGCTGATATGCGCTGGGAATCACGTACTCAGGAGGACGCATTAAGGTGGGCCCTACTGCCACACCAGCTAACCCGGCCGGCCACTCGGTAGTTTACTGCTCAATAAACATGAAGGCAGCTTTCCACGTGCAGCGTTCCTGTGCAAGCACCCTCCCCAATATTTTTCTAAGGCCATTTCCGGCTCTAACTTCCCCGACCGGCTACAAGAGTAGGATCGTCTTCTACTTGTCAGATATTTCTAAGGGCAACTTTCTTTTACGACTACTTTATCAAAAGTAAAATTTTTGACAGATCGGACTAATGTCTAAAGTACTGAGAGAAAGTAAGAGTGGTCAGCCTACCAGTAATGCTACACTTTCCGTAGTTGATGGTGCGTGACAGAGAACGTAATGGAAAGGATCTGAGCCACAGGACAACCGATACGATCAGCACGTTCCTTTGAGAGAACAGATTGACACTGTAAGTGTGAATTAAAAAAAAAAGCCTTTGGTCGCAAATTTTCATAGTTTATTAAAGACACGCAGTATCGTATCTCCCATTTCATCTTCATCTACATCCTCTTCGATTTGCAAAATATTGTCTTCAAGTACAGACATCCACGCTGAACTGAGATGATGTACCATCACGTTGTACTTACATTCTGTCACTAACAGCCAAAGGTATGTTCTCCAACTCAGGTAGAGCTGTTAGCACCAATCTCAAGTACAGGTGGCCATTGATACGACCTCCTGCGTCATGACTTTATAGTAATCAGGCTCGTCCTATTTATTTCGTTTCGGGAAATAGACAATGTACATGTAAATAAACAGCAGAGTACTTATAAAATTGCACGCGTGACAGTTCTAAAAAAACTGGATAACAGTAATGTTGGACAAAGCGGAAGGCAAATTTACTTCCCCTACAGAGGTTTCCCTACCTTAAATTGTTCAGTGAAGCATTCTCTATGTCCTGTTCCATTTTTCCACGCTCTTATGGAAACACCCTGTACACACTACCAGGCCTGGTAATAACTTGGACAACAGTAGGGCACTTTGGTGGTCGTTCTACCTGCCACAGAGAGATGCAACTCTAACCGTTTACATCTCGTCGATGGTGTGCGAAGTTTCAGTGACATACGACTATGTCATCTGTGTGCTTCAACTCTTTTGTCAAGGAGTGTACTGATTGCCGTTCGTAATCGCTGTATTCATTTTGAATTATCATGTATTGTATGGATAGAAACCTACTGACGTGGAGCATAGATCTTAAGGATGCCTGAAGATATCTGTCGTATACTCCGGACGCCATATTGTCGTTCTGCAAAACGTTTCGTGCGGGCAGCACATCATAGTGTTATAAACCACATGTCATTGACTGCAACAGAGTCGTTGTCAGGGCACTGTGAGCCATGCTGCTATAGAAAGGTGCTGAAAATGAGAAGGATTGATAGGATGATAGGACATGTGTTAAGACGTCAGGGGATAACTTCCATCGCATTGGGGGTAGATGTAGAGGGTAAAAACTATAGAGGAGGACAGAAATTGGAATAAAAGCAACAAATAACTAAGGATTCTGGATTTAAGTGTCATTCTGAGATGAAGAGGTTGTCACACGAAAGGTATCTGAGGCGGGCCGCATCAAAACAGTCAGAAGCCCGGCGACAAAAAATGCGCTCATATCTGAAATTTGTCTCGTGCGTCGCACATTACAGAGGCTGCGTGCATTCTGAATGCGTCCCCGATCGACACTACTGAAGCTCGGTGCACGAATGGGAAGGAACTTTTCAAGAAGTCAGGCAGGAGTGAGAGCCTTGGCGTTGTCTCTGTAAGCGTCCTCCATTACGTAATCAGCTCGGTCGAAGTGATTTATGTTTCAGTGCCCCATTTAGAGAGTTCCTCCCAAACACACACGGGCGCGATCAGTAGGCGGATAACGTACTATCAAAATCAGAGAGGCGCGTGTAATCTGTCGTCCGAGGCGTTAGTGGTATCTCATCAGTACCAGCAGAGGCAGATGAGTACGGCGGTTCAGACAGGCGGGCACATAAATACGAAGGGCCCGGGAATTAAGACAAGTGTGCTGCTGGGCCAGGCGCTGTGCCCACGTGGCCTGACAGTTAAATTGAGACCGAATTTTCGATGGTGATTACCGGGACCGCTGTCGCCACGCAGCGCGCTATCGGAGCAGAATTAAGAGGCGCCGACCAGGGCATGTTCGGATAACGGGGCAGGTCGTAATCTTTTGAAAGCTACGGGCACAACTACGTTACTGAGTTTACGGTGGACCGCATGCTGTGGAGAAAGTCAAGATCTTTTTAGTACGGTGGCCAGCGAACAATAATCGATTGGTTATTAAGTAGATTTCTGCCACCTAATCTGATATTTATGCGGCCAATTATTTAATGATTTGTTATAAGCACCTGTGGGAGAAAGTGAACTATAAATTAATTGTTGCAGTCTCCAGAAGCGATTTAGAGAAAAACGTTGAAAGAGAAAAATCGGCATAGGCGGGAGAGCGGGATTTGAAACTCATTCCTACCACATGTTACAATTTATTAACATGTGGAGTTCAGTATGCATTTAAAATGCCTGATACTTACAGGAATTATATGAGTTGTTACTAGTGTGGTGGGAGTAGACAAGGAATCTGGAGAGAGAGAGAGAGAGAGAGACAGAGAGAGAGAGAGAGAGTCTCTTATCCTTTTATAATTGCTATAACATTATGTTTTGTTGTGGTTTGAAATTGGAATCTTTAATCTTTTGTGTTTAAAAAGGTACTGAGCTCCATTTATTCTTCGTCCTAGCTTTATGACTTTAGAAACAGTAGTAAACAGTCATTTACTGAACAAGTGGAGAAGGATATGCTGCTGCTGTTTACACTATAGGCAGGGACGAAAGCCATCATTGTGGACATCGACTTCTTGGACTTTCTACGAGAGGGATACTGATAAGTACTCGATATAAATGATCACCGAACGTCGTAGAGAGGCCTCAATATGGTGTAATGTAACACGACACTTAAGCAAATACAATAAGACCGATAGATACAGCTGAAGGCGTCACTACTACTACGTAAAAACCCGTTGCCCTGTAATCTCTCGGAAGATGGATGTGCAGTGTAGAAGGATGTTCACTCAAATTTTCTAGGACGGAAATTGCGGTGTATGTAATGGAAACGAAAAATATCTTCCCCCATGGCCCTCATGCCACCTTATAGTGTGTGTAGTGTCACATAGTGGAATGTGGGTATAGGGTAGTTTGTGAAAAATGTAGTACTAACTTTTTGCGTCAGCAACTAATTTCTATGCAAAACAGTATGGTACATGAGGGATAAAATTAAGTCTATCCGCCTTTTTTAAAAATTTTTATTGGATACATCCCACGGGAAAAAGGGGATAATTTAGCATATGAGACTATCATTAATAAGAAATGAAAATTCGATCAGTTTTCAACACTGACATGACAGTTATACACGGATGAATTTGTAATGTTGCTGCTGCGATAGAATGACAGAATGGTGATGATGTTCACAATGGAAATGAAAAAATGCTTGCTGTAACAGAAGGGTTAAGACCTGCTGTTGTTGTGGTCTTCAGTCCAAAGATTGATTTGATGCACCTCTCCATGCTACTCTCTCCTGTGCAACCCTCTACATCTCCGAGTAACTGCTGCAACCTTCTGAATCTGCTTATTGTATTCATCTTTTGGTCTCCCTCTATGATTCTTACCCCCGCCTCACCATGCTGCATTCCAGTACTAAATTGGAGATGTATTTTCTGATGAAAACTATTCCTGCCTCGGTGCCAGTGATAGCCAGGTGTTGGTTAGAAGGAGGCCAGTGACGGACCTGCAACCAACCTGCTGCGTCCTAGATACACTGGACTTACACCCAGACCCTTGGTCTTCAAATGGTTCAAATGGCTCTAAGCACTATGGGACTTAACATACACTCCTGGAAATGGAAAAAAGAACACATTGACACCGGTGTGTCAGACCCACCATACTTGCTCCGGACACTGCTAGAGGGCTGTACAAGCAATGATCACACGCACGGCACAGCGGAAACAGCAGGAACCGCGGTGTTGGCCGTCGAATGGCGCTAGCTGCGCAGCATTTGTGCACCGCCGCCGTCAGTGTCAGCCAGTTTCCGTGGCATACGGAGCTCCATCGCAGTCTTTAACACTGGTAGCATACCGCGACAGCGTGGACGTGAACCGTATGTGCAGTTGACGGACTTTGAGCGAGGGCGTATAGTGGGCATGCGGGAGGCCGGGTGGACGTACCGCCGAATTGCTCAACACGTGGGGCGTGAGGTCTCCACAGTACATCGATGTTGTCGCCAGTGGTCGGCGGAAGGTGCACGTGCCCGTCGACCTGGGACAGGACCGCAGCGACGCACGGATGCACGCCAAGACCGTAGGATCCTACGCAGTGCCGTAGGGGACCGCACCGCCACTTCCCAGCAAATTAGGGACACTGTTGCTCCTGGGGTATCGGCGAGGACCATTCGCAACCGTCTCCATGAAGCTGGGCTACGGTCCCGCAGACCGTTAGGCCGTCTTCCGCTCACGCCCCAACATCGTGCAGTCCGCCTCCAGTGGTGTCGCGACAGGCGTGAATGGAGGGACGAATGGAGACGTGTCGTCTTCAGCGATGAGAGTCGCTTCTGCCTTGGTGCCAATGATGGTCGTATGCGTGTTTGGCGCCGTGTAGGTGAGCGCCACAATCAGGACTGCATACGACCGAGGCATACAGGGCCAACACCCGGCATCATGGTGTGGGGAGAGATCTCCTACACTGGCCGTACACCTCTGGTGATAGTCGAGGGGACACTGAATAGTGCACGGTACATCCAAACCGTCATCGAACCTATCGTTCTACCATTCCTAGACGGGCAAGGGAACTTGCTGTTCCAACAGGACAATGCACGTCCGCATGTATCCCGTGCCACCCAACGTGCTCTAGAAGGTGTAAGTCAACTACCCTGGCCAGCAAGATCTCCGGATCTGTTCCCCATTGAGCATGTTTGGGACTGGATGAAGCGTCGTCTCACGCGGTCTGCACGTCCAGCACGAATGCTGGTCCAACTGAGGCGCCAGGTGGAAATGGCATGGCAAGCCGTTCCACAGGACTACATCCATCATCTCTACGATCGTCTCCATGGGAGAATAGCAGCCTGCGAAACGTGGATATACACTGTACTAGTGCCGACATTGTGCATGCTCTGTTGCCTGTGTCTATGTGCCTGTGGTTCTGTCAGTGTGTTCATGTGATGTATCTGACCCCAGGAATGTGTCAATAAAGTTTCCCCTTCCTGGGACAATGAATTCACGGTGTTCTTATTTCAATTTCCAGGAGTGTATGAGGTCCCCTAGAACTTAGAAGTACTTAAACCTAACTAACCTATGGACATCACATACATCCATGCGCTAGGCAGGATTAGAACCTGCGACCGTAGCAGCAGCGCGGTTCCGGACTGAAGAGCCTAGAACCGTCCGGCCCCAGCGACCGGCACTTTGGGCCTGGGGTGCGATTTCGTATGACAGCAGGAGCACTCCCGTGGTTATCCGGCGCACCCTGACTGCAAAATTTGTACGTCAGTCTGATGAGTGGACCTGTTGCGCTGTCAGTGGTGAACAGCAGTCCATGAGGTGCTTTCCAACAGGATTTCGCTCGCCCACATGCCGTTATTGTTGCCCAACGTGCTGTACTGAGCGTTAACATATTGCCTTGGCCTGCTCGATCACCATATGTGTCTTCAATCGAGCACATATGGACATCGTTCGACGACAACTGCAGCATCAACCACATATAACTTAATCGTCCCTCTGCTGACTGACGAAATGTAACAGTGTAAGTAGTCTGTTTATGTTTTATATTGGTAACGCCACGTAGCGCTCTGTATGAAAATCACTGTTTGTTCTGTGTGCAGTCTGTGGCTGTTTGGCATTGTTGTTGGAATATTCACCATTGTAGTGTTGGCCAGTTTTATATGACTTTTGAACACTATTAAGGTAAATACATTGTTTGTTCTTTATCAAAATCTTTCATTTGCTAACTATCCCTATCACTAGCTAGTGACTTCAGTAGTTAGAATATTTTATTTAGCTGTCAGTAATGGCGCTCGCTGTAATACAGTAGTTCGAGTAACGAAGATTTCTGAGAGGTGAGTGATTCATGAAAGGTATAGGTTATTGTTAGTCAGAGCCATTCTCTTGTAGGGATTATTGAAAGTCAGATTGCGTTGCGCTAAAAGTACTGTTTGTCAATTTAAGCACAGTCTTGCACAACTTTTCTAAGGGGACGTTTCAACACGCATGGAACTCCGTCCCACAAACTGACACTCAGCACCTGTACAACACAATGCATGCACATTTGTATGCTTACATTCAATATTCTATTGCTTACATCGATTATTAATGTACTGGCATTCCACATTTTCAATGGCCTGTCTCGTACTTACTTTAAACTGCGATATTACAATGTTAATTACTCAGGTACGTTACCTAGACAAATGTATTCCTGAAATTTCATTACTGTACATTAATTATAATTTGATGTTGCGATTTCGTTTCCATCACTGAATATACTACAAGCCAACATCAGCTTGACACTTACGAGGGTATACGTGTTAAGAGAATCGAATCATTTCCATGTTTACAGGTTTCATAGAAAAAAAGAGGAAGTTGTTACTTATTTGCATGCCTCACTTTAGGTCCTCCATCATAATATGTCCAAAGTACTTGAATTCTGCAACCTGCTCTAGTTGCTGTACATCCCCATGTCATGTTAGGCTGGTCTCTCCATTGCCAAAATATTCCTAACCAGCCTCTCCCTCCCACCCACCTCCCATTCCGATCTCTGGGAGGGGACAGCCAAGAAGGTGATGATCATGAGAGAAATACTGAATAAACAACGAAAGAGCAAACATATTACGAGTCGGAGCGTGATTTATCAAATGTTTGAACGTGGAAGGGTGAACAGTTAAGGGATGGGTTTGTTTTCATCAGAAACGACAGCAAACCAACGTAGACAACAATGATTCAGTTATAAGCGCCGACATCGAGACAGAGAAAGTATGTGAAGACACAGAATATGTAATTCAGTTCGTAAATGGAGATGAAAATCTAATAGTCACGGGAGACTGGAGTGCGGTTGGAGGAAAAGGAGCAGAAGATAGGTTGACGGGAGAGTACAGGCCTGATATTAGGAATGAGAGAGTGGAAAGACTAATTGAGTTTTGCAATAAATTTCAGGTAGTAATTCTCTGTTAAAGGTATACATGGAAAAGACCGGGAGGCGTGTCAGGATAATCGGCGGAGGTATGTGAAGCTCTCTGCCTGTGTGGCTTAATGGCTAACGCACCTGCCTATTAAGCAGGAGACGTGGGTTCAATTCTTGGTCTCGGTAAAAATTTTCACATTCCGCTT
The DNA here is from genome assembly GCF_023897955.1 of Schistocerca gregaria. Classification (NCBI taxonomy): domain Eukaryota; kingdom Metazoa; phylum Arthropoda; class Insecta; order Orthoptera; family Acrididae; genus Schistocerca; species Schistocerca gregaria. Next base: position 282,760,461 of record NC_064927.1, read on the forward strand.
CAGTCTATACACGTAAAAAATACAGAAAGATTAGAGTCAGATTATATCTTGACTGGGCAGAGATTTCGAAATTAGGTCTTGAATTGTAAGGTGTACCCAGGAGCAATTTACTAATGATGAAGAACAGACTGAATTTTAAGAACCTACTCAGGAAGAAACAATGCACAAAGAAGGAAGATGCGGGAATACTAAGGAATGAAGAGATGCGCTTGAAGTTCGTTGAGAATATATATTCTGCGATAATGAATAGCTTAGTGGGCAGTTCAGTTGAAGAAGAAAGGACATCTCTAGAAGGGCAGTCACGGAAGTTGTAAAGAAATTCATTGGTACAAAGAAGGTAACTGTGAAGAAACCATGGGTAATAGAAGAAAAATTTCAGATGATTGGCGAAAAAAGGAAGTACAAAAATGCTCAGGGAACTTCAGGAATGGAGTAAATAGGACGTGCAGGGAAGCAAAGGCGAAATGGCTGCGTGAAAAACGTGAAGAAATCGAAAAGGAAATGATTGTCGGAAGGACTGACTCAGAATTTTTCTTCCTAGGCACACAGCTCTCGTGCAGCTCCGTGTAGCCTCTTGGAGTGTGTTATCGTTATCAACGATCACAATTTGATCATCAGTAAATAGTAAGGGCATAAAATAATTCCTTTCATTGAAGTCAAAAGTATAAAACTTAATTTTCATATTCATTGCCTCAGTATGCTATCAAAATAAACGTGAAAAGATTCGTAGACAAACTGCATCCTTGTCTTAGCATCAAATTTGTCCAGGTCTTTGGTTTTCCATTTCCTGCAACAGCGGGTTTGTCACCTTGGTACTATATTTACTGCACGTGAAGATGTTCCCCATTTTTTCATTGTCTTCTATCGTTTGAACTAGAAAAATAAGAGCAATTATAGTTTGTACACATTTTCGTTAACAGAAAGCCCTGAGAAACGATCGTATGTACTTTTGTTCCTGTTCACAGTTCAGAAAATTCCAAAACTCGCTGGTGGGTGGGACTGCTTCAACTATCTGGCTGCCTCTTTCTTTAGTTCCAATAGGACGTGCGTAGGTTGGTTGGTTACGGGACGAACGCTCTTACGAAACATTGACAGACAACAAGGGGGCGAGCCGTCCAGCTTATCACGATAGTCGGTCAGTTGTTACTTGGAGGCCACCCGCCGAGAGATTAAGTGCTTCTGTGGGGCAGGGCCATAATTAAGCACGCTGTCCCCAGGTGGTGCGGCGATGAGTATCAGAAGCAAACGCTGTTGGGCGTACCATAATGTGGTGGACGCAATTGGCTTACCGCGTTGGAAAATGATTCCTTACTTCCGTAATCAGCATGAGAGCGTTATTAACTGCAGCAGGAGGGAGTCTTACCTGGGTGAGGCAATGAAACATTGCCGTCACTGTTGTGGACTCCTAGGCGTTAAATGGGCGCCGTCCTCCCCAGTAAAGTATTAATTTGAGTTAATAGCACTCTCTTTCTTGTGGGTGGACTCAGCTATGCACGCTGTAAACAGCGGCAAATGGCGTTAATCACGTAGCTCTTACGACAATGAATCTTCAGAAATTTATAGTCCATGGAAGAGAGGATGGAATTACAGACAATTTGCTTAAAGGTGTGCTCGTAAAGTATGTGGGATATTAAGACTAGTGTGCGTGAGCTGTAGCTAAGATTCACAGCAGGATAACACAGACTCAACTTCAGTGTCACTCTGGACGGTAGTAAAAATGGCGACGATGAACAAGGACTGTAATAATGCCAGTTTCGGGTAATCTACACTACTGGCCATTAAACTTGCTACACCACGAACATGACGTGCTACAGACGCGAAATTTACCCTACAGGAAGAAGATGCTGTGATATGCAAATGATTAACTTTTCAGAGCATTAACACAAGGTTGGGGCCGGTAGCGAAACCTACAACGTGCTCACATGAGGAAAGTTTCCAACCGATTTCTCATACACAAACAGCAGTTGACCGGCGTTGCCTGGTGAAACGTTGTTGTGATACCTCGTGTAAGGAGAAGAAATGTGTACCATCACGTTTCCGACTTTGATAAAGGTCGGATGGTAGCCTATCGCGATTGTGGTTTATCGTATCGCAACATTGCTGCTCGCGTTGCTCTTTATCCAATGACAGTTAGCAGAATATGGAATCGGTGGGTTCAGGAGGGTAATACGGAACGCCATGCTGGATCACAACGGCCTCGTACCACTAGCAGTTGAGATGACATGCATATTATCCGCATGGCTGTAACGGATTGTGCAGCCACGTCTCGATCCCTGAGTCAACAATGGGGACGTTTGCAAGACACAACCATCTGGACGAACAGTCCGACGACGTCATGGACTATCAGCTCGGAGACCTTGGCTGCGGTTACTCTTGACGCTGCATCACAGACAGGAGCGCGTGCGATGGTGTACTCAACGACGAACCTGGGTGCACGAATGGCAAAACGTCATTTTTTCGGATGAATCCAGGTTCTGTTTACAGCATCATGATGCTCGCATCCGTGGTTGGCGACATCACGGTGAACGCACATTGGAAGCGTGTATCTGTCATCGCCATACTGGCGTATCACCCGGCGTGATGGTATGGGGTGACATTGGTTACACGTCTCGGTCACCTCTTGTTCACATTGACGGCACTCTGAACAGTGGACGTTACATTTCAGATGTGTTACGGCCCGTAGCTCTACCCTTCATTCGATCCCTGCGAAACCCTAAATTTCAGTAGGATAATGCACGACCGCATATTCCAGGTCCTGTACGGGCCTTTCTGGATACAGAAAATGATCGACTGCTGGCCTGGCCAGCATATTCTCCAGATCTCTCACCAACTGAAAACGTCTGGTCAATGGTGGGCGAGCAACTGGCTCGTCACAATACGCCAGTCACTACTCTTGATGAACTGTGGTACCGTGTTGAAGGTGCATGGGCAGCTGTACCTGTACACACCATCCAAGCTCTGTTTGACTCAATGGCCAGGCGTATCAAGGCCGTTATTACGGGTAGAGGTGTTTGTGCTGGGTAGTGATTTCTGGGGATCTATGCGCCCAAATTGCGTGCAAATGTAATCACATGTCCGTTCTAGTATAATGTATTCGTTCCCTGAATACCCGTTTGTTATCTGCATTTCTTCTTGGTGTAGCAATTTTAATGGCCAGTAGTTTAGTTTCGAATCGTCTCAGATTTGGCGCCCTGTGCGGAAAATATATTATATAAATGGAATATCTTTGGATACTGTTTCTTAAACAAATACAATGCCTTTGATGCGCAATGAGACATCGTTAAGTGGGGTATGGCGTACTCTGTTTCTTCTTAACCTGCAGCGATTTTCGAGGTGGTGGTTACTTTGGGTTGAAAGAATGCGGCTCAGCTTTAATTCATTTGCACATTCTGTTTTGTGTCTTGTCGTACATATATTTCATTGTTGATCTGGACAAATTGCAATGAGTCACTGTTAAGTGCTGTATGGCGTAGGTGTTATCGCAGCCTGCAGCGATTTTCGAGAGGGTGGTCACGTTGGTTTTCTAACAGTACGGTACAACTTAAATTCATTTGCAAATTCCGCTCTATAACATGTCGTGCATATATTTCACTGTGGGTCCGTTTACGTTCTTACAAGTAACGTCACCATGTCGTTTATCGAATGCATTTCTGTCACTGGTTCTGCTGCCGTCCCATGTACTCAGTCAACTTAGACCACAAGGCACAGGTGATACGGATCGCGCTCGACGCCGTTACATTGAAATAAACGTGACGATTATTGACTATAAACAGGGGGTAGGCCAAAATATGGAAACACCAAAAACACATCACGTTACCATGCCTAGCATGTAGAAGGCCATTGACTTTCAAAACGACTTCCAGGCGTCCCGGAATGGATAAATAAAGGTACTATAGTGTTTGCAAGGGTAGGTTATACCATTATTCCTGCAAAACAGTGGCAACCTCGGGCAACGATGGAGCCTGATAGTGGTCACGCCCCCTTCTCCTGGAAGTGGAACACAAAGGCTCATTAATAGTGGTCTGGTGAACATGGTGGTCACGGGCGGTACCATAAATTACCTTTGTGCTCGCAAAATCAGCCCTGGACGATGCGAGCTGTCTAAACAGGGGCTCTGTCGTCTTGTAACACATCATCACTACTGGAAAACAATCACTGTACCATGGGATGTAACTAGTCAAAAAGGTCTCATAATCCTTGGCATTATTGCGACCTCGCAATCTAAGCATAGGGCCCATGGAATACTAGTATATGGCTGAACAAATAATCACCGAGCCCAAATAATTTTTCATGTTTGGGGGGCAAACTCAGTCAGCATTTGAAAACAATGTGAAACAAGACTGATTCGATCAAATGACTTTCTGCCGATGTCGAGATTTTAAAGCTTCGGCTCTACGTTCTCTTGTTAAGGCCAATTGCATCACTGATGACTGCTTTTGGATTTCGAGCTCCCCCTGCAATTCCCAGATTATGAAGCTCTCTTCATGTTAAATGATAATTAAATGAAACCCTCAGCTGCCGGCAGGTGTTGTTGATATACATGGATGGGGACAGCTGAAAATGTGTGCCCCGACCGGGAGTCGAACCTGGGATCTCCTGCTTACGTGGTAGACCCTCTATCCATCTGAGCCACCGAGGACACAGATGAACAGCGCGACTGCAGAGACTTATCCCTTGCACGCTTCTCGTGAGACTCACATTCCCAACTGTCCACAATCTACATTCGTAATGTTGCTGCTAGATATTTGCCCATCCACTCGTTACTCGCGCCAACTAATGTGATGATTCCCGTAAGAGTTCGGACAACCTGTGCACATTCGCACAGACGGAGGTCAATAGCCGGGTAGTCATATATATATATATATATATATATATATATATATATATATATATATATATGAAGATAGTAACAATTCTGGAAACAACTCTTCGTGTTATTTTGGTACTGACAGGATTCGCGAGAGCGACATTCACTTTATCAGTGACCTTTGCAGCTGTTGTCATCTTATTTCTCGTCAGAATCCTCTTCAATGACGCCTGTCACGACCACTCAACACACGCTTTCATCCGTGTTTTGACTTAGCGGATGATGTTCTCCCGCTTTCCCTGTGTGAGGTATATATTTTCGATACGGTGCCCTTTGAAACAACGAAATACACTGAAGCGCCAGAGAAACTGGTATAGGCGTGCATATTCAAATATACACTCCTGGAAATTGAAATAAGAACACCGTGAATTCATAGTCCCAGGAAGGGGAAACTTTATTGACACATTCCTGGGGTCAGATACATCACATGATCACACTGACAGAACCACAGGCACATAGACACAGGCAACAGAGCATGCACAATGTCGGCACTAGTACAGTGTATATCCACCTTTCCCAGCAATGCAGGCTGCTATTCTCCCACGGAGACGATCGTAGAGATGCTGGATGTAGTCCTGTGGAACGGCTTGCCATGCCATTTCCACCTGGCGCCTCAGTTGGACCAGCGTTCGTGCTGGACGTGCAGACCGCGTGAGACGACGCTTCATCCAGTCCCAAACATGCTCAATGGGGGACAGATCCGGAGATCTTGCTGGCCAGGGTAGTTGACTTACAATTTCTAGAGCACGTTGGGTGGCACGGGATACATGCGGACGTGCATTGTCCTGTTGGAACAGCAAGTTCCCTTGCCGGTCTAGGAATGGTAGAACGATAGGTTCGATGACGGTTTGGATGTACCGTGCACTATTCAGTGTCCCCTCGACGATCACCAGAGGTGTACGGCCAATGTAGGAGATCTCTCCCCACACCATGATGCCGGGTGTTGGCCCTGTATGCCTCGGTCGTATGCAGTCCTGCTTGTGGCGCTCACGTGCACGACGCCAAACACGCATACGACCATAATTGGCACCAAGGCAGAATCGACTCTCATCGCTGAAGACGTCACGTCTCCATTCGTCCCTCCATTCACGCCTGTCGCGACACCACTGGAGGCGTGCTGCACGATGTTTGGGCGTGAGCGGAAGACGGCCTAACGGTGTGCGGGACCGTAGCCCAGCTTCATGGAGACGGTTGCGAATGGTCCTCGCCGATACCCCAGGAGCAACAGTGTCCCTAATTTGCTGGGAAGTGGCGGTGCGGTCCCCTACGGCACTGCGTAGGATCCTACGGTCTTGGCGTGCATCCGTGCGTCGCTACGGTCCGGTCCCAGGTCGACGGGCACGTGCACCTTCCGCCGACCACTGGCGACAACATCGATGCACTGTGGAGACCTCACGCTCCACGTGTTGAGCAATTCGGCGGTACGTCCACCCGGCCTCCCGCATGCCCACTATACGCCCTCGCTCAAAGTCCGTCAACTGCACATACGGTTCACGTCCACGCTGTCGCGGCATGCTACCAGTGTTAAAGACTGCGATGGAGCTCCGTATGCCACGGCAAACTGGCTAACACTGACGGCGGCGGTGCACAAATGCTGCGCAGCTAGCGCCATTCGACGGCCAACACCGCGGTTCCTGCTGTGTCCGCTGTGCCGTGCGTGTGATCATTGCTTGTACAGCCCTCTCGCAGTGTCCGGAGCAAGTATGGTGGTTCTGACACACCGGTGTCAATGTGTTCTTTTTTCCATTTCCAGGAGTGTAGATGTATGTAAACAGGCAGATTACGGCGCTGCGGTCGACAAAGCCTGTATGCGACGACAAGTGTCGGGCGCTGTAGTTAGATCGGGTACTGCTGCAACAATGGTAGGTTATCAAGATGTAAGTGAGTTTGAACATGGTGTCATAGTCGCCACACGAGTGATGGAGCACAGTACCGCCGAGCTAGCGATGAAATGCTGATTTTCCCGTATGACTGTTTCATGAGTGTACCGTGAATATTAGCAATCCGATAAAACAACGATCTCCGACATCGCTGGGCCGGAAAAAGATCCTGCGGGAACGGGACCAACGACGACTGACAAGAATCGTTCAACGTGACAAAAGTGCAACCCTTTCGCAGATTGCTGCAGATTTCAATGCTGGGCCATCATCTGGTGTCAGCATGTGAACCATTCATCGAAACTTCAGCTATACCGTCTTTCGAAGCCGAAGGGCCACTCGTGTGTACCATTTATGACTGCACGACACAAAGCTTCACGCCTCGCCTCGGTCCGTCAACACCGATATTGATGACTGGAAACATGTTGCCTGGTCGGACGATTCTCGTTTCAAATTGTATCGAGTGAATGGACGTCAACTGGTATGGAGACAACGTCATAAATCCATGGACCCCGCATGTCAGCAGGGGACTGTTCAAGTTGGTGGAGGCTCTGTAATGGTGTGGGGCGTGTGCATTTGGAGTGTTATAGGACCCCTGGTACGTCTAGATACGACTCTGACAGGAGAAGCGTACGTAAGCATCCTGTCTGATCACCTGCATCCATTCACGTACATTGTGCATTCAGACGGACTTGGACAGTTCCAGCAGGACAATACGACACCCCACACGTCCAAAATTGCTACAGAGCTATGGACTGGCTCCAGGAACACTCTTCTGAGTTTAAACACTTCCGCTGGCCAGCAAACTCCCCAGACATGAACATTATAGAGCATATTTGGGATGGCTTGCAAAGTGCTGTTTATGAGAGATCTCTACCCCCTCGTACTCTTACGGATTTATGAACAGCCCTGCAGGATTGGTGGTATCAGTTCACTCCAGCACTACTTCAGACATTAGTCGAGTACATCCCACGTCGTGTTGCGGCACTTCTGCATCCTCGCCCGACACGATATTAGGCAGGATTACCAGTTTCTTTGGCTCTTCAGTATACTTCTGATCCCTCGGTTACGGAAACACCCAGCATACGAACACCAAGAATTTGCCCATGTTAGAATTCACCCAGTGCTCTCACAGCTACACTGAACACTCTTCTGACCACGACTGACATTTACATGTTGTTGAGGTCTTTGCATATTTGCCATCCGTGGTGAAATACATCAGCGTCGCCTGTAGGTTTGGCTAGCATTGGCAACTACGTTCAAGCCTGCATTTCTAGTGGTGTTTCCATACTTTTGTTCAACCGCTGTAATGGCAGCATTCATTTGCAGGCGATATCTGGAATACTGTTAAATTTACCTTATTTGTAATATTTTTAGTACAGCTTTCTTTATTACAATGGTGAAATCTTGTTCATCCCAAAAATTGTGAAAGGAATATATCATTTCACAGGTGAAGTTGTTTCAAAACGGAAGTTTACAATAATATTTTCGAAAGCACGTCAGTGAACTGAGAGGCTGGAGTTAATGAAATATTTAGTTACCGAACAGATGCAAAAAGTCTTCTATGTCAGAATGCTTGATATTAGATATAAGTGAGAGCTACTGTTGATTGGACTCTAAATAGTGCGGAATGACAGAGACTCGTTTTTCTGTCCTTCGGCGCGTGACTTAGGTGATGGCTTTTGCTGTGCTGTCCGAACAGGACAGCCAGGGCAAAATCCCCACAGGCGCAAAGATGCCAGCTGCTGCCTGTGCCTCAGAGACTCGCCACTTGCGCTAATTCCACCAGAGCCACGGGCGGCGCTGAGGATGAAGATATTGACTTCGCCTCGGCCAATTGCCAGCCGAGTACAATCCGCCAATGGCCGGACGACAATGGACAGAAGCCTACTCGGAAGATAGAAGAGCAGCTCTCGCCCACTTGGTTATAGATCATCGTCCAGGACTGAGTTAGACAGGGAACTTTGTTTAGTGAACTCTTAGAAGTGGGTTGTTGTAAATTGCATTTGATATGTACTGCGAAGTCTGCCTACGATTGTTTGCACTTAGACATTGGGAGCCTTTTTTGCGTCGTACTACATGCAGTGTTGCAAACGTCAACATCCGACAAGTCACAAAGTGAGTACACTTTTTTAGCTCATTTGTGTCACTTTGTTACTAACATGTTGGAGTGGGGTAGAACCTTCGTTCTGCTATCATGTTACGGGACCGTGGGACATAGCTAGGTAATAGTGGAAGGGACAAATTGTCTTAGCGGTGTACTGCACCAGAAACCGTTTCACTAACACCTTTAATGACAGTTTTGTGCGTTTATTGCATAACTCGAAAACCGTGACCTCTAGCGAAAACATGTCACAGTACAAAATTAAATTACATTATATTGCCTACAAAAAGGTCACATTCATTTTTTCTCTAGAGCTAATAGTTTGCACGAAGAGAGCAAGAGAATATTGAAAATCTCGCGGGACGGGCATGCGCTGTAGGTCAGACAGTTTACTTAGGATAATTTCAGAGGTCTCCAAAGAGACCTTTGAAGATAAGAGAACCACTTGTATGAACATCAAGAGCTCAGATGGAAACCCAGTTCTAAGCAAAGAAGGGAAAGCAGAAAGGTGGAAGGAGTATACAGAGGGTCTATACAAGGGCTATGTACTTGAGGACAATATTATGGAAATGGAAGAGGATGTAGATGAAGATGAAATGGGAGATATGATACTGCGTGAAGAGTTTGACAGAGCACTGAAAGACCTGAGTCGACACAAGGCCCCTGGAGTAGACAACATTCCATTGGAACTACTGACGGCCTTGGGAGAGCCAGTCATGACAAAACTCTACCATATGGTGAGTAAGATGTACGAGAGAGGCGAAATTCCCTCAGACTTCAAGAAGAATATAATAATTCCAATCCCAAAGAAAGCATGTGTTGACAGATGTGAAAATTACCGAACTATCAGTTTAATAAGCCACAGCTGCAAAATATTAACACGAATTCTTTACAGACGAATGGAAAAACTAGTAGAAGCCGACCTCCGGGAAGATCAGATTCTGTAGAAATACTGGAACACGTGAGGCAATATTGACTTTACGACTTATCTTACAAGAGAGATTAAGGAAGGGCAAACCTACGTTTCTAGCATTTGTAGACTTAGAGAAAGCTTTTGACAATGTTGATTGGAATACTCTCTTTCTAATTCTAAAGGTCGCAGGGGTAAAATACAGGGAGCGAAAGGGTATCTACAATTTGTACAGAAACCAGATGGCAGTTATAAGAGTCGAGAGACATGAAAGGGAAGCAGTGGTTAGGAAGGTTAGGAAGGGAGTGAGACAGGGTTGTAGTCTCTCCCCGATGTTATTCAATCTGTATATCGAGCAAGCAGTAAAGGAAACAAAAGAAAAATTCGGAGTAGGTATTAAAGTTCATGGAGAAGAAATAAAAACTTTGAGGTTCGCCGATGACATTGTAATTCTGTCAGAGACAGCAAAGGACTTGGAAGGGCAGTTTAATGGAATGTACAGTGTCTTGAGAGGAGTATATAAGATGATCATCAACAAAATCAAAACGAGGATAATGAAATGTAGTTGAGTTAAGTCGGGTGATGCTGAGGGAATTAGATTAGGAAATGAGACACTTAAAGTAGTAAAGGAGTTTTGCTATTTGGGGAGCAAAATAACTGATGATGGTCGAAGTATAAAGGATATAAAATGTAGACAGGCAATGGCAAGGAAAGCGTTTCTGAAGAAAGAAATTTGTTAACATCGAGTTTAGATTTAAGTGTCAGGAAGTCTTTTTTGAAAGTATTTGTATGGAGTGTAGCCATGTGTGAAACATGGACGATAAATAGTTTGGACAAGAAGAGAATAGAAGCTTTCGAAATGTGGTGCTACATAAGAATGCTGAAGATTAGATGGGTAGATCGCATAACTAATGAGGAAGTATTGAATAGGATTGGGGAGAAGAGGAGTTTGTGGCACAACTTGACCAGAAGAAGGGATCGGTTGGTAGGACATGTTGTGAGGCATCAAGGGATCACCAATTTAGTATTGGAGGGCAGCGTGGAGGGTAAAAATCGTAGAGGGAGACCAAGAGATGAATGCACCAAGCAGATTCAGAAGGATGTAGGTTGCAGTAGGTACTGGGAGATGAAGAAGCTTGCACAGAATAGAGTAGCATGGAGAGCTGCATCAAACCAGTCTCAGGACTGAAGACCACAACAACAACAACAACAACAATTTTAGATAGTTTCCCGACGTGATGGCCTACAACTATGCTATAGAAAATCATTCGTCTGAAATTCCACTACATCACAGAGGTATGATGTAGACAATGACAACGTACAGAATAATACAGAAAATAAATAACAACGTACATCACACGTGTTCTATCTCAGAACCCATCGGAATACGGCACATGTCGCTAAGAAGATTTTGTTCAGCGTCACCAATGGCATCACACCTCTAAGCATGTATCCTTCCTCCTGACACATCCTGTATACTTCCTGTCTACACTTCACTTCAGTATAGCTTCGTCTTTCCTCGTATATGCACAGGACAAGTCACGTAAGACGTAACACCCCTTGTATTTTGTGAGCGGTTCCAGATATCGAAACGAGGTTTCCGGTATATGATAGTACTCTAAGCGGCACGAACTGTAGTGTATGATAAAGGGTCTTCACTGTTGTATCGATCGAGATATCATAGCAGGTGAGATTTTTTAAATCGAATGATATACTTTTTTAACCGTACCCGAAATCGCTTGAAAAGATGAGTACAATTATATAATGATTGTTAATGTTGAGATTGAAGTTATTCGCAACAGAATCCCAGAAATGTATTGAAATTGGAAAGCAATGTGTCCAGAGTCAGCTATTAAGATGTAATCACCGCCAAGCAGAGCTCTCATGCGAGACACCAAATTTGTACCGGTGGTTTCCGTAAGAGTGTGCAAAAATTTAGCAGGAGATAGAGAATGCTCCACTGAAAAGTGTGAGGTAGGAACCTGGGGTCGGAAAAGGAGATAATAGGAATAAAATCACATTACTGTGTACTTTTTTTGTTTACGTTAGTTACAGTTAACTGGAAGTACTATCACCGACGCAATGAACATACCATCTGTACTGTATTTCACAAAATGTGCTGAAATTGACGGCCATCAACCTCAATGCAAGTATGACATCAGCGAACAAGATTCTTACACACACTGACAAATATCCCTGGTGTGTGTCGAATCACATCACAGCCAGATACAATTCTGGCAACTATTGCCATATCCGTATCCACTGGGATCTCATACACAAGGGAGTTTAGATATCCCCATAGGAAATAATCAAGGGGCTTCAGGTCAGGTGACCTCGCATGCCATGGAACAGGTATGCGAGTGGTCCGTATGTTGCTAGGTCTCTCGTTTCGTCTTTCCAAGGAAACAGTCTCCCTCATTCGTTGACCGAAAGAAATAAAAGCTCGTCGTGACAGATGATGCCTGCAATGAAATCCTTCCCTGTACAGCGATTCATCAGCGAAAGCATTGCAACGTACTTCTCCATACACAAGGTGCATGTCAGTGAGTTCTTCGAAACTGTACCGATAATGCTCCATCATATTTTACTGTACGTTTCTGAATAGTACTGAGTAATGAAGGGGTCTGTCGTTGATTCACAGCACGTCGTGTCATGGGACAATGTAAATACGATGCAACAGAGCCACCTTATGGACAAGTAAAGTAAACAAAATCTGCATCGTGAGTTCTTAGTAATGTGGCCCGTACTCCTTATTTCCTTGCAGGAAACGAAGAATGTACATATAAATAAACAGCACAGTGCGCTTGAACTTGTACACATGTTAGTTGCAAATAAGTTGTTAAACGCTCAAGCTACACAAAGCGGCAGACAAGTTTACTTCCACAGCTACTTAAACTGGCTTATTCGACCCCAGGTTCCCTACCTCAAATTGTTCAGTGGAGCATTCACTATGACCTGTTCAATTTTTTCTCGCTCTTATGGAAACACCATGTATGCAGTAAGGTAGGAGTGCACTTCTAAGATAAAACTTCGTTTCCTGTTGAACATAGACAGAGGGTCACCTGCGGTTTTCATACGTGGGACTACGGCATACACTACCTCCTGGCGCATCAGATGGGCCTTAGCAAAACTATTTCAAATCTGAGTACGTTACCAGGTTTTTGAGGAAAACACTACAGTTTCGTCAGGTAATTTTCCATACAACCTCTCCCCGCTACTGCTTACTTTTTAAAGCCGAAACAGAATCGTCTGCCACTCATGCTTCATAATGGTTAAATGCCTATCACGCGAGAAAGGAAACTACTGTACTAACTTTCGTAGATATGAATAAAATAAAATCACCGACATGTTTTTGGCTGGACGCGCCTGAATATTCCGTAAAGTAAATCTCCTGCTTCAGAGAAATGTGTCTATAAATACTACTCAGAACTGGAATTAGACGGAACACGCTTTAAATAAACAAACCAGTTTATTCAGAGTAACTGACATGTCACCCACAAATTCTTAACGAGACATAGTTTTAGACTTTACTGAAGAATGTACACAAATTTTTACCATCGACTGCAAGGTACATTTGCAGTTGCCATTTGAGAGATAGATGAACAAATGAAAGGACGTTGGATGATACATCTTTGCAGTCTGTGGCAGTACGACGGCGCATATTGCCTACTGTAGATGGGACTTCATGATAGACTGCATCTTTCGGTGCGTTCCAAAGAACGTGTCAAATCAAGAGAACTGGGCAGTCATTTTAATGCAGCATTCCGTGCTATCCAACGATCAGGAGCCTTTTCATTCAGTGTTTGCTTTGAAACACGGGAAGAGTACCTTGGGCAGCCGCCGTGTTGGAGCCACACACACAGCCACTTATGCAGTGGTACCTCTTCTGGAAGCAATACAGTGTGCATACGTATTTCTAGTCGTACCGTCTCACAAGCGATACAGAGCAAAGCAACAAAACCCCATACGACATTCGAAATCTCGTCCTTCGAATGACAGATGTTAAAGGTGGAATTTTTGTCCATGCAAGATGCGAATGACACTCTCTGGCTAATCCAACGTTCTTTGGCAATACCAGTCGTACCAGCATTCGCCGTATAAAAGTAGCATGTCAAACTTCTCCTCACTGATAAACGTGTTTGCATGCAAGGATGTTGGAGCAGAAATGACACGCCGGTAGGTGGCACAGTTCCTGCTAGCTCTGCAGTGGAGACAAGTAAAATGGTGATAGGCTTGATACAACGACGCAGCCTGTTATGAGCCTCTTTACAACGCAACAGTAGATTAGGCCGACTTGCCTTCCAATTATAGAATATTTTTCGGCTTCTTTTGTGAAGAGTTTCAACGTCTACATTAACAAACATTATATTACTGTAATCGTCATCGCAAGCGCTTTCGGATGCCGTGAAAAAGGAATATCATTCTATTTGAAAAAGTCGTACTTGGTCCAATATCTCGATCGATGCAAGTGTAAAGAATCTTTCCCACATACCAAAGTATATATCCCTTAGTATAATATCATTTGCCGAAAAGCAGGTTTCTATATAGGAAACCGTCCACAAAATAAAAGGGGTGTTAGGTCTTACGTAACTCACCCTGTACGTGTGTTGATATTCTTAACAAATTGATGACTTATAAATGAAAATCACAAAAAAATGAGAATGTTCTAGAGTTCCGTCGAACACCCACGTTTTTGTGCTTTTCATTAATGAACGTGAAGTTCTACCAAGAAGCGACGGAATAATTAATTAACAATATGGGCAATTAAATGTAATGCATCTATAGCTAGTTTTTATCACATGAGCTGTACAGACATTGAACATATTGTACTGTGCTGCAATTCTAAGAATTTTGTCTTATTGTGTAAAACATTTTTTCAACTGTTATTATGATGAAATAGTATTGGAAGAGTGTGCATTAATGCAATAAACTTTACAAAGACTTCATGCCTAATGGTAGATGTATCTTTGGCAGAATTGTCTGCGACTTTAAAGGAAGTGGGAGAAAACAGTGGAATGTGAGAGATAGTGCATTTTGTGTTCCGTGGTGTGTGCAGCTGGACTGTTCCGCTATCGTATACCGTGACAAAATTCGATCATAAAACGCGAATACCTAAGATTCGACAACAGTATGTAGAAAACAGCCAATCGATGTATACGAATTGGCGGGGAAGGGCGAAGGCTGCTGGAGAACAATGTTACTAGCGTGTAACGGACGGTTACAGGTAGTGAATGCGTATGACTCATCAGTGCCGCAGTGAGAGGTTAAAAACTGTTCACTCACGTTATGGAAGGACGTTATTTACATTTGATCTTAGTTTATGCATGTGTAATCCACATTTCTGAAAAGCACATAACGGTGAATACAAATTGAAATCCGGGTATTACAGCGTACGTCATTCGTACCATAATCTCGTAACTATTTGCTTGCATTTTCCATTGACAACGTTAGAGGTATTTCAAGTGACCTGTTTTAACATTTTGAAGGTTCTGTAAGCGCCTTGGAATTTTTAAATAGTTAATGTAAAATGGCGGGAAGCCATAGCTGAACCAGTTTTTTAAAGGTCTCCGACCACAGACGCGCCATTTGCGGTGACAAGTGACGACGCAACGAGAAGGTAAATCTACACCATACCTCCATAGAATAGCAATATCTTTGGAGTATGGCTGTGTTTGAACACGGATCGAACTGCTAGAGCAATTTGCGTCACACTTCGGGAAATCTCGGGTTCTTTAAGAGTTTTTGATCGGACTTCGATCTAGTAACTTCTGTTGGTACTATCACAACGACCTGTCTTAGCGATTTTAATGCAATGTTTACTTAAATAGTAGGCATAACTGTAAAATACAGACTGAAATATCTTCTTGGGTGCAGGTGAAGGGTAACAACGCTAACTAATAAATAAATAAAAGATTACAATAATGATTCTGCCCTATTTCGAGGTTTCGTTCGTCCCACGATCTAGTGACGTCTGATCGTATTATCTCCAAGATGGGATTTGGCGCTGTAAGTCATTCTCGAGATAAAGGTTACAGTCACTTTATTTCTATCTTTTTGTTTTTTCGGCGTTTAGTTCTTGAATAATTGTCTTGGTTATTTTATGTGAATGTTGCCGACTTGTTTTCAAACTGATTTAAATCGGGTAACGTTTTTATCTCTTATTCTAGTGTATTAACAGAGACTGAATTGCTCATTTGTAACTTACTTGGCTGATCATTATCATTTCTCATAAACAAATAAAGTATTATACTGGATTCAGTCAAGTAATACTTCTTTGAGGACAACATTACCGTATTTGTCTATTACCTTTACTTAAAAATCAGCAAACATGCTACATATATCCATACATACTGGTACTGTATCAGAACTAGTACCGTAAAGTAGTTCAAACACAATAGGAGTCTATGCGTTAGTAGGATTTAGTGCTATTTCATACAGTGTTTCACGAAATTAACACATTTTAAGCAGAGCCATAGCTTATTGATGTGGCTAGTTCGTAGTTTCTTGGGTATCTCTTGCACTCGCGCCGCACGAGTCAAATGTCACGTGAGCTTCGAACAAGCGCGATAGCGTATCGAACTCTGCGGCGTATCGGGAAATCTCGAGCCCGTTCCAAAGGAGTATCATTTGCCCTGACCTACTAGGGAGTGAATTTCCATGCTCAGTATATTGATTCTGAAGATCTGGAACGTAATTAAATCGTTTTTACAGACAGACGCCGTTCCATAGTACGTGGATTTTGTACAAACGTTGTAGGCATCGTTATAATTTGCAATCGATATCTGAAACGAATTTGGGCTGTTGTTGATAAGTGTCACGGTTCATAGGTCGCTATTTATTTTATTTTTTGTTATTAGAAAAGAAAGGGTACCCACTGTAATTTTTCTATATTTGTGCTGAGCGTTAACGCATCGCCGAGTCTGTTTTAATTATTAGACTTACTGTGCTCGAGCGCGACTAGAACGGCCCGAGCGTTTGATGTTACAGCTGAGCTCTAATTCTGCTCGATCTTGGATCCCCCCCTCAGTGCCATCCAGCGACATCTATTGGTATAATCTCCAGGTTGTTTAGCGTTATTAATGTACCGTGAACTTTATCAATAAAAATAACTGTGAAACACGCAGTGCAGATTTTCTAGGGCGCAGCTCGTACATAAAAACAGCAACTGACGAATGATTATAAGATCACAGATGTTATTCAGTCAAATTCTCGAGCTTTCGCTCATTCCAGGATCTAGTGACGTCTGTTGGTACCATCTCTCCGGAGGATCGTACCGCTCACAGTCGAAAAGAGTCAGTTTACTACAATTTATCCTCCCCCCATGAACCATGGACCTTGCCGATGGTGGGGAGGCTTGCGTGCCTCAGCGATACAGATAGCCGTACCGTAGGTGCAACCACAACGGAGGGGTATCTGTTGAGAGGCCAGACAAACGTATGGTTCCTGCAGAGGGGCAACAGCCTTTTTAGTAGTTGCAAGGGCAACAGTCTGGATGATTGACTGATCTGTCCTTGTAACAATAACCAAAATGGCCTTGCTGTGCTGGTACTGCGAACGGCTGAAAGCAAGGGGAAACTACGGCCGTAATTTTTCCCGAGGGCATGCAGCTTTACTGTATGATTAAATGATGATGGCGTTCTCTTGGGTAAAATATACCGGAGGTAAAATAGTCCCCCATTTGGATCTCCGGGCGGGGACTACTCAGGAGGATGTCGTTATCAGGAGAAAGAATACTGGCGTTCTACGGATCGGAGCGTGGAATGTCAGATCCCGTAATCGGGCAGGTAGGTTAGAAAATTTAAAAAGAGAAATGGATAGGTTAAAGTTAGATATAGTGGGAATTAGTGAAGTTCGGTGGCAGGTGGAACAAGATTTCTGGTCAGGTGACTACAGGGTTATAAACACAGAATCAAATAGGGGTAACGCAGGAGTAGGTTTAATAATGAATAGGAAAATAGGAATGCGGGTAAGCTACTACAAACAGCATAGTGAACGCATTATTGTGGCCAAGATAGATACGAAGCCCACACCTACTACAGTAGTACAAGTTTATATGCCAACTAGCTCTGCAGATGACGAAGAAATTGAAGAAATGTACGATGAAATAAAAGAAATTATTCAGACAGTGAAGGGAGACGAAAATTTAATAGTAATGGGTGACTGGAATTCGAGTGTAGGAAAAGGGAGAGAAGGAAACATAATAGGTGAATATGGATTGGGGCTAAGAAATGGAAGAGGAAGCCGCCTAATAGAATTTTGCACAGAGCACAACTTAATCATAGCTAACACTTGGTTTAAGAATCATGAAAGAAGGTTGTATACGTGGAAGAACCCTGGAGATACTAAAAGGTATCAGATAGATTATATAATGGTAAGACAGAGATTTAGGAACCAGGTTTTAAGTTGTAAGACATTTCCAGGGGCAGATGTGGACTCTGACCACAATCTATTGGTTATGACCTGTAGATTAAAACTGAAGAAACTGCAAAAAGGTGGGAAATTAAGGAGATGGGACCTGGATAAACTGAAAGAACCAGAGGTTGTACAGAGTTTCAGAGAGAGCATAAGGGAACAATTGACAGGAATAGGGGAAAGAAATACAGTAGAAGAAGAATGGGTAGCTCTGAGGGATGTAGTAGTGAAGGCAGCAGAGGATAAAGTAGGTACAAAGACGAGGGCTGCTAGAAATCCTTGGGTAACAGAAGAAATATTGAATTTAATTGATGAAAGGAGAAAATATAAAAATGCAGTAAATGGGTAACAGAAGAAATATTGAATTTAATTGATGAAAGGAGAAAATATTATATATATATATATATATATATATATATATATATATATATATATATATATATATATATATATAAAATTTATAAAAAAATATAAAAATGCAAAAAAGCAGGCAAAAAGGAATACAAGCGACTCAAAAATGAGATAAAAAGGAAATGCAAAATGGCTAAGCAGGGATGGCTAGAGGACAAATGTAAGGATGTAGAGGCTTATCTCACTAGGGGAAAGATAGATACTGCCTAGAGGAAAATTAGAGAGGCCTTTGGAGATAAGAGAACCACTTGTATGAACATCAAGAGCTCAGATGGAAACCCAGTTCTAAGCAAAGAAGGGAAAGCAGAAAGGTGGAAGGAGTATATAGAGGGTCTATACAAGGGCGATGTACTTGAGGACAATATTATGCAAATGGAGGATGTAGATGAACATGAAATGGGAGATACGATACTGTGTGAAGAGTTTGACACAGCACTGAAAGACCTGAGTCGAAACAAGGACCCCGGAGTAGACAACATTCCATTGGAACTACTGTCGGCCTTTGGAGAGCCAGTCCTGACAAAACTCTACCATATGGTGAGGAAGATGTACGAGAGAGGCAAAATTTCCTCAGACTTCAAGAAGAATATAATAATTCCAATCCCAAAGAAAGCAGGTGTTGAACGATGTGAAAATTACCGAACTATCACTTTAATAAGGCACAGCTGCAAAATACTAACACGAATTCTTTACAGACGAATGGAAAAACTAGTAGAAGCCGACCTCGGGGAAGATCAGTTTGGATTCCGTAGAAATACTGGAACACGTGAGACAATACTGACTTTACGACTTATCTTAGAAGAAAGATTAAGGAAGGGCAAACCTACGTTTCTAGCATTTGTAGACTTAGAGAAAGCTTTTGACGATGTTGACTGGAATACTCTCTTTCTAATTCTAAGGGTGGCAGGGGTAAAATACAGGGAGCGAAAGGGTATTTACAATTTGTACAGAAACCAGATGGCAGTCATGAGAGTCGAGGGGCATGAAAGGGAAGCAGTGGTTGGGAAAGGAGTGAGACAGGGTTGTAGCCTCTCCCCGATGTTATTCAATCTGTATATTGAGCAAGCAGTAAAGGAAACAAAAGAAAAATTCGGAGTAGGTATTAAAGTTCATGGAGAAGAAATAAAAACTTTGAGGTTCGCCAATGACATTGTAATTATGTCAGAGACAGCAAAAGACTTGGAAGGGCAGTTTAATGGAATGGACAGTGTCTTGACAGGAGGATATAAGATGAACACCAACAAAAGCAAAACGAGGATAATGGAATGTAGTCGAATTCAGTCGGATGACGCTGAGTGAATTAGATTAGGAAATGGGACACTTAAAGTAATAGATGAGTTTTGCTATTTGGGGAGCAAAATAACTGATGGTGGTCGAACTAGAGAGGATATAAAATGTAGACTGGCAGTGGCAAGGAAAGCGTTTCTGAAGAAGAGAAATTTGTTAACATCGAGTATAGATATAAGTGTCAGGAGGTCTTTTCTGAAAATATTTATATGGAGTGTAGCCATGTATGGAAGTGAAACATGGACGATAAGTAGTTTGGACAAGAAGAGAATAGAAGCTTTCGAAGTGTGGTGCTACAGAATAATGCTGAAGATTAGGTGGGTAGATCACATAACTAATGAGGAAGTATTGAATAGGATTGGGGAGAAGAGAAGTTTGTGGCACAACTTGACCGGAAGAAGGGATCGGTTGATAGGACATGTTGTGAGGCATCAAGGGATCACCAATTTAGTATTGGAGGGCAGCGTGGAGGGTAAAAATCGTAGAGGGAGACCAAGAGATGAATACACTAAGCAGATTCAGAAGGATGTAGGTTTCAGTAGGTACTGGGAGATGAAGAAGCTTGCACAGGATAGAGTAGCATGGAGAGCTGCATCAAACCAGTCTCAGGACTGAAGATCACAACAACGACAACTACAATTTATTTGTTTTACCACGATTTAATTTTTAATTACTTTTCTTATTTCTTTTATCTGAGTGTTCCATACTGCTTTGAAGCTGATTAAGAGCTGGTGACTTTTTAAAGTGTAATTTTAATTTGTGAACTGGGATTTTCAAGCCTCTTTGGTAAATCATTATGATTTCCAATACCCAAACTAAATATTGTACAGGTTTCAGAGTCAAATACTATTTTTTAAAGACAATATTTTCGACTTTGACTAAAACATCACCATGGATTTTGATATATCAATACGTACTGTATAACAACTTTTATTACAAATTACCCGTAGAGGTAGTGCATGCTTAACACACTCGTATTCGGAGAACAGCGGCTCAAATCCCGGTATGGTCGTCCTGACTCAGGTTTTCTGTGATTTCCCTAAATCACTGAAAGGTAAATGTCGGGATCTGAACTTGTGCTCCGTCTCTAAAGATCTTGTTATCGACAAGACGTTTAACACCAATCTTTCCACCTTCCTTCCTTCTTGTTACAAATTTGTTCAAATAGAACGGGAGTTTTTACCGCCGTAGTGTGTGGCGGTTCTATTACTGAATGTATAACGTTAACTGCAAGAATCCCAACAATCAGTTCCCGGAGGTACCGGAAAAGTTTAAACGTTTATGTCTGTTCGGGTGAAACAGCACTAATAGGGGCCTAACATAAAAGTCCGCTGAAAGTGTAAATGTTCCAGCACAAAAGTTATACTGAGCCCCGTAATTATGCGATCTGACTGCGCCTTAAAAGTTCAACAACATTCGACAGTTAAGTTCCTCGACTCGGGATGTGCATTAAAGCAACGAGTACTTCGTGGCAACTCTAATATATAGGTTCCCCCACTTAACGTAGCGGTTAGTAATATTGTGATTCGGAATGTTGAACGGACGCTGTACTGTGGTAGTTGATATACTTACAGGCAGAAGAAGGGTGAATCAGAAACGGGTTCAAGCAGCGTCAAAGATCACTTATGAAAACTTGTTGAGAGAATTAAGCTTGAACGAAAAAGAAAGTCATAACTTATTGTGTGTTGGGGTTCAACATTTGATACATTACTGAAAATGGTTGTCCTATGCACTTAAATTCCCTCGTCCCCGTCCCCCTTTGGTAATCTAGAGCCCGGGAAATTAATACATTACGAAATTCACATATACTACTGAAGAGATTTCCCGGGTTTACGCTAAACCTCTCTCTTTGCCATATGTAGCAGTACGTGACTGATCGCAGTGAGACGCTACTATAGTCTTAGCAATTGCTGTACAATTGTTTGTTTATTGATTTTATGTATCAAACTGTAACAAAAATTGAACGGAAAATCATAAATTCTTTGTCGTATAATAAATTTTTGTGTCAACTGTAAGATTTAATTCCTGTGACATGACATTGGGCAATTTATTTATATAACAAAGTTTTAGATTCTTGTTGCTCCCTTCCCCGTGTTTCCTATCGCGATAAATTTGTTCGGATGTCCTTGATCAAAACACAAAATGCTACAATGAGAGATGCAATTCTATCAAGCCTCCGACTATGAAACGTTACGACACCTCGCCACTGGCAAATCTTTCGAAGACTTGAAATTTACAAGTGCACGTTCATTTTACAGTATTTGAGACCTACACGGTAGTGCATGAAATATATCACCATTTTGTTTTTGAATAAATACTTTATTGTCATGACAGACTCAGAACAACATATACTGCTATAGAAATAGGCTGTGGACAATTGCTCTAACTCAGCACATGCTCAGTATGTCCACCATTACTTCACATGAACACTGATGTTAGGAATAACCTCAATGTATGTGTCTTCTGTTACTGCACAACAAGCTTCAAGAATAAGGCGTCCGAGCTCCATTAAGTCATGTGGACGTTTCGGGAAAATTGTTACCCTTAGGTACCTCAAAAAAGAAGTCCCATGGGTTGAGGTCTGGCCCATTGGAGGAGGGGGGGGGGGGGAGGGGGTGGGCATAATTGCTCGTCATTGAAACGACTTGAACTCTGAGTGAAATGACCTGCATGTCGAACATGTCGAAACGCTAGTGTCAGAGATCCAACACAGTGTTTGCAGTATGGCAGTATGTGGTCTTCTTCCATCTTGCATGAACCATGGCGCGTTGAAGGACAACGCAGTAGCAAGAAAAATTGTGGGACGAAGTTATTGCGGAGCTTGCTCAAATAACACGCACTGTTCACGGTTTCTTCAAAGACAAAAGTGACTAATAAATAAAAAGCACCAGTTTGCTTTTGTTCTACAATATTATTTTTATTGTTAACCGGTTTTCGGCTTACATTATTATAATGTTGTTCTACTAAGAACCGACGGAAGATTCTGTTAACATAAAAAAGTCATTGGAAAACGCGACCTACGTCGTAATGCACGGTGCACGATGTTATCGTTCAAGAAACATTGCGGATTTTCGGTAGTCCAAATGCGTACATTTTATTTGTTATCCAAACCGTCTGAAAATTAAATAATGTTGACAGTTTGTTCCCTATCTTCAGCCCTGCGGGGAACCAGTAGTCACTGCTCTGAACTTCTGAGTTAAAGTCAACCTGTTCGGATACATGCGGAGGTAATTTTTAAGAATCCGTTGAACGGAATGTCTGGATATGCCTAGTTGCACTGCTTTCTTTCTGCACGATTTGCCGGGGCTTCTATGTAGATCAACTCGTATTGCTTCAATATTTTCCGGCGAACAAACAGGCTTCGGCCGAGATCGTTCTGCTTCAGATACTGATCCTTCCCGTCAAATTGATCATGCAGCCTGTGTATTATGGTTTTCTTTCAAGGGGCCCAACGTGAGTTAAGCTGTTGTCGCAGCGGGACCCTTTGTTTCGTGAAAATGTTAACACAACCGCCGATCGCTGCTGTGTTGTTAATCGTCCTTTGTCGGCCATGTTGTAAACACTAGTCTTCTAGCGACGGTATCATGAATTGTGTGTCATTTCGTAACTCATTTGTTTCTCCAGGCTCTACTGCTACTGCTTTCGAGATGCCCAGCGGGATATCTAGTGCGACTCATAAATTATGTACGAAACAAGTGAAGCCACCCTGTAGTTACGAAAACGTGTGATGAAATAAAACGTGCAATGAAACATTTTATTCGGGTAGATAATGCATACACACACACATGAACATCTATATATATTTTTATTCATAACTTATAAAGCTTTTTCCTTCGTGGCCGTAGCATGTATTCTCTGAGCAACAAATCGTGCGGATAACTCTTAACATTTCCTTTTTTGTACTCATTCGCCCTAGCAGTCCACAATGCTGACAATGATTTAAACATTTTGATGATATATTTCGTCTTGTTTTGAAATCATTTCCAACACAATAACGAACAGCGCACGCAAAGCTATCCAATGGATTCAGAAGTTTTTGATGTACTCACAACTACTGCGCCACTTCTCAATCTCACCCCTACACGTTCAATATTATTGTGCCTTAGAGAGAGTCATGGTATTGACGACGGTCACGTTTTGATGGTGATTTAGCCGCCGAGTTGCATGACTTCCGCAAAGACCCTTGATGAAAGCGAGGAGCCTTCTCCAGTTCTGTGCCTGCATTTGGCGGGCACGCAGTTGCACCTAGGGCAGACATCTTGTGATCTCTCACGACACGATATTATGGTCGAGCGACCTCATTGCAGAGCAGTCCCAGAGGAAGCAGCACAGTTTTGAGGCCGTTAATCACTGCTCCAGATTCGCTTTCGTACAGCTGGAGAGAAAAGCGAATCGAATCAATATCGGCAGTATGATCATTGAAAGCCCTAATGGCATCTGAGTATGCTAAAAATCTGATAAAAGCGTTGTGTATCTGTACGCCATTAGCTGTCCGACCTATAGTCTTGAAGAGAGTGTCTATGGCGACTGCATGTAAAAACGTTCAGTTCAGCGGTTTAGTCGTGAAAACTTAACAGAGTTACTTTCGCATTTGTAATATTAGTATGGATATGGGTTTTATGTTATGACTAACACTTGTGTGCAGAACTTAAGGACGAAAGTAACTTTTGAATGATCTTCACTGCCAAGTAACATAGTTTAATAAAATAGGATTATACATAGAACTGCTACGGTATAGTACAGAAGATAACTGGAGTAAATACGCAATGAAACGTACAAAAATGACACTTTTCTTCATAGACGATAATTACACTGAAGTCACGTCCATTCATGATCTTCCCATGAATATTACGTTGGTTGGAACTTAAATAGTGGCAACACTGCTGTGGAGACACTGTGCAATGTAATCTACTATTATCGCTTATAGCACACGTTGTTGACGTACCTACCTTACCTCCGATCAAATGGACTCGCCCACCCCACGTCACCGGCGTGTCCATAATAGAGGAAAACACAGTCACTTGTGAGCGAGCGGTCTAACGTAACGGTGTCACTATGTTTTCGAAACAGGAACAACGGAGTTGGATCAAGATTGAATGTGTCAGAGGTCGTACAGCACGGCAATCTCATCAAGGTCTTCAAGAGGCTTGCGGGAATCGGCATTGCCGCACAGAACAGTGGCACGTTGGGTAAAAGCCTTCAACGAACGTCGGCAAACTGTGGCAAACATGCATCGATCATGTCGTCCTAGCGTCTCTGAAGAAACAGTGCATGCTGTTGCCGCGTTAGTGGACAGTGATCGACGGCTTACGATTTGTGAGCTCGCCCACGAAACCGGATTAGCGCATATGACTGTGCTTCGCATCCTGAAGAAATGCCTGGGCATACGAAAAATTGCATCGCGATGGTTCCGCACGACTTGACGGAAATGCAGAAATGGATGCGTTACGACCCTTCTCAAACGCACTTGGAGCGCTATGAGCGCGAAGGAGAGGCTTTCTTACGCCGTATCGTAACAGTGGATGAGACATGGGCCACATCGTACGAGCAAAAAGTGAAATGCCAATCCAACGAATGGCTTCATTATGGGTCTCCACGAAAGTCGAAAGTGCGTGGAAGCTATGGTGATTCCCGTGTATGGCTGTGATGGTGTTACCCTAACGCATTACGTTCCTCCACGGCAGACCGTCAATGCACAGTATTAGTGTTTGTTTTCGACACGTTTTGCGCAACCCACCCATCATTTTGGACGACAATGCGCGGGCGCATACAGCGCAAGCTGTGGCTGCTCTGTTTGGTCGGTGGGACTGGGAAGTACTGTACCATCCACCATACTCCCAAGACTGTAAGTCTTGTGACTTTGATTTGATTCCTAAGATGAAGGAACCACTTCGTGGCATTCGCTTCAGAACTGTTCCAGAGATTCGACAGGCAGCAGACCGCTCCATTCACACCATCAAAGAACAGGCTCT
The DNA here is from genome assembly GCF_023897955.1 of Schistocerca gregaria. NCBI lineage: Eukaryota > Metazoa > Arthropoda > Insecta > Orthoptera > Acrididae > Schistocerca > Schistocerca gregaria. The sequence continues at coordinate 282,786,301 of NC_064927.1, forward strand.
GTTAATGGTATACTACGCCTTCCACATCGCTGGCAACGGTTTCTACAGAACTCTGGTGACTACTTTGAAGGGCAGTAACAGGTGCAAACATGTAACTCTTTTGTATCTGTTGTGAATAAATAGTTGCCACTATTTAAGTTCCAGCCCTCGTACAAACCCCGGAACACGTTTGTTGATAGGATGTGTGATCACTGTCGACGGCTATACATGCTCTCACGCTGGCTACAAGGTTGATACGTGTTTCTGTGTTAGGCTTTCCATTCCTCCACCAGTGTGGTTGACAGTAAAAGGATGGTCGTTAGTGCATGTGGACGTGCTGCAATGCGTCTTCCCAACGCATCCCACACCTTCTCGTTGAGCTTTCAGCAGGTGAAACGGACAGGCCAGTCGATTCGCCGGATATCCACTCGTTCCAAGAGCTCCTCCACCTGGTCTGTTCGATGCAGACGCTCAGTTTCACCCATAGATGTAAGATCAGGGCTGATTTCAGCTGTGAACAGACGCACATGGAGAAGTACAGTGTCACAGGTTGATCGGTCAGAGTACCGTATTCAAGGATTTGGATGTCTGTAAGCCCAGGCAATATTATGTTTTCTCACAACTTGGGCACCAAAACGATCATGTTTGACAGTGTTGCTGGGTGCATTAACTGTACCCGCTCTCGTTATATGAAGGTAACTCCAAGATTGTTGAACACGATCGTTTTGATGGTTCAGGTGTTATGGTGTGGGGATGCATTAAGTTTCGCAGGCGTACTGACTCCCAAATCTTTGAATACGGTACACTCACCAGTCAATATTATTATAAAACTGAACGTCTTCCCCACGTGCGTCCTTTCATGGGTACATTCAGCATTGGATTCATTTTTATAGATGACAATGCACCAGCGAGTAGAAATGCGCACGTGTAGGAGCTCCTGGAAGGAAAGGATATTCAGCGAATGAACTGGCTTCCCTGTTCCTCCAACTTGAATTCATTCGAGAACGTCTGGGATATATTGGGTAGACTATTGCAGCATTTCCACATGCACCAATGACCAACCACCAGTACGTAATCGCTCTGGTGGAAGACTGGAACGCCCTATCACAAGAACTCGTTACCAAGCTGGTGGCCAGCATGGGAGCGCATTGCAGAGCATGCACTGCTGTCAGTGGTGATTTGATTTCTACGAGGGCTATTTGGAAAGTAAGGAACGATAGGTCGCGAAATGGAAACCACAGCGAAAATCAAAACTGTTTTATTTGCAACAGTTAGCTACAACTTCCACCTACTTATCACCATAGTTGCCGATCCGACTTAGGCGTTTGTAATGGCGTTTTACCAACTTTCCAATACCCTCGTTATAGAAGGCAGCCGCCAGTGCTTTCTGCTCGTTGTTTTTTCGCAAATTTTCTACGCTGGCCTACAGCTCGTTGTCTGTGTCAAAATGTTGTCTTCATAGCCAGCGGTTCATGCAAGCAGAGATGAAACTCATAGGGAGACAATTACGGACAGTATTGTGGGTAATCAAACGTTTCAAATTGAAAACGATGCAGGAGCATCTTCATTGCCCCTGCAGAATGCGGCTGGGAATTTTCTTGAAGAAGAAAACGCACGGCAGTTATGTAATGTTGGCTGCATAGCTTAAGGCGAAATTTCTCACCAGCCCTCGTACTTGGCGGGAGACACTATTGTTCTAGGTACCTTTATGTGCTCCCTGTGTGCTCAGAACTAAAAAGAATGACGTAACGCGATCGACGGGCATGCTAGAGGCACTGCCCAACACACCTGTGCAAAACTCCATCGGATTTTCACTGTGGTTTCCATATCGCGACGATCGTTCCTTACTTTCAAAATAACCCCTGTGTTAAGCACCATGTCCCGCCGTTTGTAATATCACAGTGAATTCAACGTAATTAATGTCTATGAAGAAAAGTGTCACTTTTGGACGTCTCACTGCGTATTTATTTCAGATACCTTCTGTACTATACCGCAGTAGTTCTTTCGATGTACAGTACACGTTTCATCGACCTATGTTACTTGACAGTGGCGCACCGGTGTATTTTATTAATTAAGAGTAAGGAGCGTGGACATTCATGTAGATATACACATTACCACATGTTCTGCAAGGATGTTGATAGGGATGTCACTCAGCGCTCTGAAACGAACATAGTAGCATCATCCTGAAGCGACGACAAACAGCTCGGTACTAAAACTGGCACTCGCTTCTTTTCTGTCAAGATAGAATTGTGTGCAGTCTGCTTAATACATGAAAGCTTCTTAAACATGTGACTATTGCTTGGAGAAGTTCAGTTTGTTTCCACCAGTTTGCCCGCATCTTGTGGTCGTGCGGTAGCGTTCTCGCTTACCGCGCCCGGGTTACCGGGTTCGATTCTCGGCGGGGTCAGGAATTTTCTCCGCCTCGTGATGGCTGGGTGTTGTGTGTTGTACTTAGGTTAGTTAGGTTTAAGTAGTTCTAAGTTCTAGGGGACTGATGACCATAGATGTTAAGTCCCATAGTGCTCAGAGCCATTTGAACCATCCACCAGTTTATTGACGTCTGTTCAAAATATTACTTCACGTACACACTTTTGGGGGAGGAACAAACGCGAACTTTCACACTGATTCTCTGACACGCGATGCAGTTTCTTCTGTAAAGCACCTAATAATCGAAACAATGGCGTTTGCGGGTCGCGTCACTCGCGTTGAAGTGAGACTTTTCCGACAGTTTCGGCGAACATTTTCCCGCCCGGCTTGATGACAGGTGTATAGCGCTGTGGGAAAGCTGGGCGGTCAGCGCTATTGTGCGGGCGGGAAGACCATCTTCCGCGTATTGCAGATGCCTGCAAGACGGTCCCGTCATTAGCGCCTTTTTCGTCGTGGCGCAACTCCAAGGCATCTAGCGGCGCCGACTCTAGACAGCCTCTCTGGCACTAGAAGCCAGTCGTCGATGTGAGTGGCTGTCCCACTTCTGTACTCGTTGCCAAATAACGGACCGTGTTAACAGCGTGCGCTTCTGTGCTTAACCTATAGCGCAGACTAGGTCAACTGGTGTAGTGCAAGAGGTTTTCACACTGATTTAGAATTAAAAGCTTCGAGAAACAGGCGTGCTTATTCCTTCACACGAGTCAGACGGCATATACATTTACGTATTTTTGAGACTTCTGACTGGCTTGATGCGGCACACCACGATTTCCTCTCCTGTGCCAACCTCTTCATCTCAGAGTAGCACTTACCACCTACCTCATCAGTTATTTGCTGCATGTATTCCAATCTCAGTCTTCCTCTATAGTTTTTGCCCTCTATAGTTCCCTCTAGTACCATGGAAGTTATTCCGTGATGTCTTAACAGATGAGCTATCATACTGTCGTTTCTCCTTGTCAGTGTTTCCTTTCCTCTCAGATTCTGCACAGAATATCCTCTTTTATTATCTTATTACTCCACCTAATTTTCAACATTCGTCTGTAGCACTACATCTCAACTACTTCGATTCTCTCCGGTTCCGGTTTTCACACAGTCCATGTTTCACTACTAAACAATGCTCTACTCCGAACGTACATTCTCAGAAATTTCTTCCTCAAATTAAGCCCTATGTTTGATACTAGTAGACTTCTCTTAGCAAAGAATGCCCTTTTCGCCAGTGGTAGTCTGCTTTTATTGTCCTTCCTGCTACTCGAGTTATTGGTTATTTTGCTGCCTACGCAGTAAAATTCCTTAACTTCAACTACTTCATGACATCAATCTTTATGTTAAGTTTCTCTCTGTTCTCATTTCTCCTATTTCTCATTACTTTCGTCGTTCTTGGGTTTACTTCCAATCCGTATTCTGTTCTCATTAGACTGTTCATTTCATTCAACAGATCATGTATTTCTTCTTCAGTTTCACTCAGAATAGCATTGCCATCAGCGAATCGTATCATTGCTATCGTTTCACCTTGAATTGTAAACCAGCTCCTGAATCTTTCTTTTACTTTCTTTATTGCTTCTTCGATGAACGGATTGAACTGTAGAAGCGAAAGACAACGTCCCTGTCTCACATCCTTTTTAGTCCGAGCACTTCGTTCTTGATCGTCCATTCTTATTATTCCCTCTTAGTTCTTGTACATATTGTGTATTCCCTAAAGCCTTACACCTATTTTTCTCAGAATTTCGAACAGCTTGCACCATTTTACGTTGTCAAACGCTTTTTCCAGGTCGACATATCCTACGAATGTGTCTCGATTTTTCTTTCGTCTTGCTTCCATTATCAACCTCAGCGACAGAATTGGCGCCTTTACCTTTCCTTAGCCGCACTGAACGTCATCTAACACATCTTCAATTTTCTTTTCCATTCTTTTGTATATTATTCTTGTCAGCGACTTGGATGCATGAGCAGTTAAGCTGGCTGTGCGATAATTCTCGCACTTGCCAGTTCTTGCAATTTTCGGAACTGTGTGGGTGATATTTTTCCAGAAGTCAGATGATATTTCACCAAACTCATACATTCTACACACCATTGTGAATAGTCGTTTCGTTATCACTTCGCCCAATGAATTTAGAAATTCTGATGGAATGTTATCTATCCCTTATGTCTTATTTGATCTTAAGTCCTCCAAGTTATTTTCAATCATTCTAATACTGGATCCCCTATCTCTTCTAAATCGACACCTGTTTTTTCTTCTATCGCACCAGACAAACCTTCCCCCTTATAGAGGCCTTAAATTTAATATTCACACCTATGTGCTCTCTCCTCTGCATTTTTTCAGTGGAATTCCCGTTGCACTATTAATGTTATCAGCCTTGCGTTTAATTTCACTCAACGATGCTTTGACTTTCCTATTCGTTGAGTCAGCCCTTCCGACAATCATTTGTTTATCAATTTCTTCTCATTTTTCGCGCAACCATTTCGTCTTAGCTTTCCTGCACTTCCTGCTCATTTGATTCCTCAGCAAATTGTATCTCTGTATTCCTGAATTTTCCTTAACTTTTTGTATTGCGTTCTTTCATCGATCAACTAAAGTATTTCTTCTGTTACCCATGATTTGTTCCCATTTACATTCTTCGTAACTATGTTTTTCCCTCCAATTTCTGTGATTAAACTTTTTAGAGGTGTTAATTCCTCCTCAACTGTACTGCCTACTTAGCTATTCATTGTCGCTGTACTATGAACTTCAAGCGTATCTCGACATTCCCTGGCACTTCTGTATCCCACTTCTTTGCGTATTAATTCTTCCTGGGTAATCTCTTCAGCCTACTTATCATCGTTGTGATCTGAGTGTATATCTGCTCCTGGGTACGCCTTACAGTCCAGTAACTCATTTCGGAATCTCTGTCTGACCACGATGTAATCTAACTGCAATGCCCTCATTTGTTTGCTGAGTACGGGCTTGGCACCCCGGAGTTCCTGAGCTGGGGATTGGTAAGCGCCGCCAGCCCTTTGTCACCGTAAGCTCTGGGCATGCTTCAGTCACTACCGTGCAGTGCGGCAATGGAAAATTGTATGTCTTATGGAACGGATGTCTTGGCTTGACTACCCTGATCGCGAGGATGGAATAAATCTCTAAAAAAAAATAAACAAAAAAAAGAGCAGTCGTTCTGGGGACCCTACCGCATCTCAGCTGTACAAGGCTTACACAGGCACGCGGGGCTCTGTCTGAGTTGACCCTTATTTCCCTAGCCGCTGGTGGGACCGAGATGGCACCCTCGAAAGCTTCTTCTTCTCCTCCCACCGTGAAGTGTGTGCTGCCTAGGAGTACTCACATCACTTATAAAATAGAATGAGGATAGCCTAGTCTTCCTGATAATCAACTTGTTGTAGTAATGGGGCTCAAGGAGTCATGAATCAGTATGTCTTTGTAGCGATCAAGAGGAAGGAGGGGACGCTTGAAAAAGTTTCCCTCTACTATATCCATAAAGACTTAAAAGGGCTTGCTGGTACCTCAACGTCCATTGAGTGGTTGCGAAATGGTTCCTTGCTGGTCGAGACTAACCGTGCAAAGCAGCTGGAACTGCTTAAGAAGTCACAAAAACTGAGCAAGTATAACATCATTGCTGAGTTGCTTCACTCCCTTAGCTCCATCAAATGCGTGGTAACCTGCCGTGATATTGTGGACGTAGACGTTGACGAACTCACATATGAGTGGGCACCACATGGGATAACAGATGTGAAGCAAAGGACAAGAAAGAACAATGGCTAAATTGAGAAGACTGCCATCTTCAGTTCTCTAAATCTACCAGAACACATCATGGCAGGTTTCCTCCGACTTAGGGTTAGGCCTTAGGTACCTAACCAGATGCGCTGCTTCAAATTCCAGCGTTTTGGCCTCACAATGCTGAGTTGCAAAGGCGAAGCGACTTGTGAGAAGTGTGGAAGGGCAGTCCATGAAGCTGGGCCTGACTGTCAGTCTCCAGCAGTCTGCATTAACTGCTCTGGGAGCCACCCAGTCTGAATCCGAGAGTGCTCTCTTTTTGCAGAGGAACGCAAAATTCTGGAAATCGAAGTGACCAAACAGATCCCCAATGCAGAAGCCAAAAAGGACTATCAGGTGATGAAACCCTTGTATTTGCCGCATTGTGTGTCCTTGGTGCAGAAACCTGTTCCTAAGGTCGCCGGCCGTTGTGGCCGAGCGGTTCTAGGCGCTACAGTCTGGAACCGCGTGACCGCTACGGTCACAGGTTTGAATTCTGCCTCGGGCATGGATGTGTGTGATGTCCTTAGGTTAGATAGGTTTAAGTAGTTCTAAGTTCTAGGGGACTGATGACCTTAGAAGTTAAGTCCTGTAGTGCTCAGAGCCATTTGTGAACCTAAGGTCGACGCTTCGACGCAGACGACGTCCAGTGTACCATTATCCACCACCACCACCGCCACCAGCACCTGCACTTGTATCTGCACGTGCCAAAGTAATCCAGGTACCTACGACAGAAGAGACCAGTAATGCTTTCACAGTGCGCAACCTGAAGGCACTCCAAAGGCAGTCTATCAACACCCATTTTCCAGGACTGCATGGATCACATTACATCTGTGATTCACCATGCCGCTGATGCATCCATTCCAAAGTCAATGGAAACGCCTAGGAGGCGACCTGTCCCTTGATCGAATGTTGAGTGTCGTTCTGCAGTCAGGCACAGGAGGGCGGCTATGCGCACATTCAGTTGATGCCCTACAGATGAGAATCTTGGAAACTGTCGAATGGCGCGTGCAAAAGGTGAGAAGAATAATTCAGGAGAGTAAGCAGAGGTCTTGGCAAGAGTTTCAGAACTCCATCAATAGGTCCACATCTGCAAGTAAAGTATGGGAGTATGGGAAGCCGTCAGGAGGATCTCAAGGCACAACTCTCGACCACCGATAGCAGCTGTACGAATACAGGTGTCTCTGGTAACATTGCAGAGGGACGTAGCTTAGACAATGGCTGAATCATATAAATCCATTACGGCCGATTCTAGCCAGGATCCCACCTTCCGTCGCTATCGGGAGACAAAAGAGAAATTTGATTTTGATTTCCGTTCCACCAACATGGAGGGACGCAACCAACCTTTCTCTCTGTGGAAGGTGGATTCTGCATTGTCGGTAGCGTGTGACATGGCCCCTGGGGACGACCTGATAACCTACAGCATGTTGCAACAGTTGGACCGACGGTGGAAGGATGATGGGCAACTTTCCCAATTCGTGGAAGGAATCTATTTTAATCCCAATTTTAAAACCAGGGAGGGATCGGACAGACTCCAGTAGTTATCGTAGTATCAGCCGAACCAGCTGTGTAGGAAAGACTCTGGAGCAAATGGTCAATCTGCGCCTAGTGTAAGTTTGCAAAACCAGGTCCCTACTCAGTCGCTCCCAGTGTGGGTTCAGCAGGTATCGCTCCACGCTCGGTAACCTGACCCGGCTCGAAGCAGCTATTCAACAAGCTTTCCTTCGTTAGCAACACCTTATCATTGTTTTCTTCGATTTGGAAAATGCCTGTTATACTACTTGGAGGGATAATATTTTGTCGCAACTCCGTCAGTGGGGACTCCCTGGACGCCTACCGACCTTCATACGGTCCTTTCTCTCGGACAGATATTTTAGATTCAGGGTTGGGAATGTCTTGTCTGACCGTTTTAAGCAGGAGAATGGTGTCCCTCAAGGGAATGTTTTAAGTGTCACGGCTTTCGCCATCGCAATCAATAGTATTACGCCGACAGCGCGACGTTCAGTATTGTGTTCCTTGTTTGTGGGCGACTTCTCCATCTTGTGTACATCCTCCAGTCTCTCCACGGCTAGTCGGTAATTGCAACTGACGATCAGGCGGTTGGAGGAGTGGTCTTACATCACAGCTTTGAAATTCTCTTTGGAGAAAGCTGTTTGTGTTGCTTTTAATCGTTCCTGCTGTCTGTTTAATGTGCCCGTTTTAAAACTGTGTGATACCGTTCTCACCTTCAAGGAAAGAGTGAGGTATCTGGGTCTTACTTTTGATGAGAAGATAACATGATTCCCACACTTTAAAGAACTGATATTGAGATGTCTCAGGGCCTTAAACAGTGTGTCAGTCGTAGGTCTAAGTGAGTCAACAAGGCACGTCTGCTCCAACTTTATAAGGCCCTTGTGCGACCGCGGCTTGACTACAGATGCCATATTTATGGGTCAGCAAGGCCTTCAAACCTTAAAATGCTGGATTCAGTTCATCACGAGAGTATTAAGCTGTCAACAGGGGCCTATCGCACGAACCCCTTTGCGTGAAGTGGCTGGTGAACCTCCCTGTCCATTTCGTGGTACGCCAGGCATTTAGAGCATTGTCCGTTCCTACGTCGCCAGCATCCAGCTACGCTGTTCAGCCACCACTGGAACGGCTGTTCGATCATCGGCCTCAAGCAACACGACCACTTGGGATCCGCGCAAGGGAGAGGCTTGAGTTATTACAGGTGGGGTCACTAAGGTCCAAAACCAGGCGGGGAGTAGGGCATCCCACTGGCTGCTATCAAGGCTCAGATTTCTTTTAGAACTGACTGCTTACAAGAGGCGTTGTACCCCACACTATGTTGCTAAAATTAAATTTAATGGGATTTTACGTAGCCACCCAGATTTAATTTCTGTCTATACGCATGGTTTTAAGCCTGGAGGTTTTTTCGGTTGTTCTGTCGTGTTTCCCAACATTGTCATTAGGACAGGGCTCCCAGAGCAGTTTTCAATTTATTACGCGGAACTGTTTGCTACCCTCAGGGCAATGGAGCAGATGAGGCTGCGCCATGACAAAAAATTTATCGTCTGCTCTGATTGTCAAAGTGCCCTTCTCGCCTTTGGAGAGATGTTCGCAGCAGATCGGATGGTGCAACAGGTACAGGACGCTCTCCTTATCTTGCACAGGCAAAGCAAGGAAATCATTTTTATGCTGGGTTCCAGGGCACATAGGCATCCAGGGAAACGATCTCGTTGATGCTGCTGCTAAGGAGACTTCCCCTCTCCTCCTCCTGCCCGCTGTTTAGTCCCTCTGCGGGCTGTCACTTCATTTGTGACCAGGAAGGCCACATGTTGGTGAGAGTCTCAGTGGGGGAAGTGAGGAACAATAAACTACGTTACATCAAAACTTCAGTCCGACCATGCACCACCTCCTTCCGCCCGCGACGGTGTGAAGAAGTATCACTTAAAGTGGAATATTGTACACTGACACACGGCTTCGTCTTACGTCAGGAGGGGCCCCCAGTACGACAGAGATGCGGGACACAGCTGTCAGTACGACATCTTTTAACTGAGTGTGTTTCATATGACGATCTGAGGGTTGAACTGGTTCTCCCAAAGGATCTTCCCTCTATTTTAACTGATAACGAGGTGAGTGCTATTAGTGTCTTAAAATTTTGTGCGGTGTTCGGAATTCTTCCCAATATACTTGGTGTGCAATCTTAATGTGTCACAGAGTGGCTGGGTCACATATTATTTCTAAGTCGTCACCCAGCCACGCTTATTTGTCCCTCTTTTTAACAGCATCTTTACAGTTATTTTCTCCATGATTTTATTTAGTTATCCCGCTGTGTCTCGCTGGGATTTTTATTACGAGTTTTTCTGAACCTCACCTTTCCTATGGTGAGATCAAATGTAGTTTTCCAGTTTATTGATTTCCATCCATAGATTATGATAATCTTCGGTATAACATTACTGCAAGGGCGCTGATGACACAACCATAAGTAATCATCATCATCACTTCTGCAAGTATCTCTTTTTTACACTTAAGTGCTAACGTCTTCTTTTAATATACTGAAACTAACACGGGCGAATTTTCACCAAGCTCAAAATCGTAGTTGTTGGACTGTAAGTAGTAGCACTGTTAAAAATTTTAATGATTTTAGTATTTCAAACCACACATGATGATAGATTTAATATACACTCCTGGAAATGGAAAAAAGAACACATTGACACCGGTGTGTCAGACCCACCATACTTGCTCCGGACACTGCGAGAGGGCTGTACAAGCAATGATCACACGCACGGCACAGCGGACACACCAGGAACCGCGGTGTTGGCCGTCGAATGGCGCTAGCTGCGCAGCATTTGTGCACCGTGTCAGCCAGTTTGCCGTGGCATACGGTCTCCACAGTACATCGATGTTGTCGCCAGTGGTCGGCGGAAGGTGCACGTGCCCGTCGACCTGGGACCGGACCGCAGCGACGCACGGATGCACGCCAACACCATAGGATTCTACGCAGTGCCGTAGGGGACCGCACCGCCACTTCCCAGCAAATTCTCAAGCTCCGAATAGTGTATTTTTTGTTAAATGAGTAAAGATGATATATTAGTTTAGCAAATTTCTTACTCAGCTGGGATGTTGTGCTATTGCTACAATTGTAAGTAGGCTGTTTAGGATTTTTTATTGGTAACGCCGCCGCCACATAGCGCTCGGTATAGAAATCACTGGCTGTGCTGTGCGCAGTCTGTGTTTAGTCTGCATTGTTGTCTGCCATTGTAGTGTTGGGCAGCGGCAGCTGGATGCTAACAGCGCGTAGCGTTGCGCAGTTGGAGGTGAGCCGCCAGCAGTGGTGGACGTGGGGATAGAGATGGCGGAGTTTTGAAATTTGTAAGAATTGGTGTCACGAACTGATATATATATTATGACTATTAAGGTAAATACATTGTTTGTTCTGTATTAAAATCTTTCATTTGCTAACTATGCCTATCAGTAGTTAGTGCCTTCAGTAGTTTGAATCTTTTATTTAGCTGGCAGTAGTGGCGCTCGCTGTATTGCAGTAGTTCGAGTAACGAAGATTTTTGTGAGGTAAGCGATTTGTGAAACGTACAGGTTAATATTAGTCACGGCCATTCTTTTGTAGGGATTATTGAAAGTCAGATTGCGTTGCGCTAAAAACTATTGTGTGTCAGTTTAAGCACAGTTGTGTATAATTGTTCAAAGAGGACGTTTCACATAGACCAGTCTTGTAATAATTGTTCTAAGGGGACGTTTCATACAATTAATCATCGGATGGACTGGAATTAGGTATTTCTATATTTTCAGTTGCGCACGTAACGATACACTACATGAGTCCATAGCTGTACACGCTTACTTTTCTTGATCTGTAAAGAGTACATTGCAGTTTTTAATTGCTTTCTTAGATTTTACAGTAAATTTCTTGGTTGGATGTGAGGTAATCAGTGATTTTGTTATCCTGAAAAGAAAGGCCGTTACTTCATCTATATATTCATCATTTTATATGACTACCAGATTAGTTAATTCATCAGATTTCACTGCTATAGCGTTTTGTGTAATTTTGTGTTGGTGGACGGCCGTCGGCCCATTGAAGATTTTATCTGATGACACGAAATTCCCGTGCCGTACGACGGACAGTACTCAGCTCTCGCCCAATCTCTGCATCGCTCAAGCAACGCAGAAAACAAAAAAAAAACAAAATCGTCATAATTTTTATGTCAGATAATTACTACTGTAGAATTTACTGGATGCCTGTGAGATTGGATGTCCCATTTGTCTTTAGACTGGTGTTACATGATTTAAGAATTTTCTTAATTTTGCGAAATAATACATTCTCACGTGCAGTACATTTTTTTTGGACAGAAATTCTCATATCCCTCCATAACTTATTCAGGGGACATGTATATTAGCCAATATGGCGATTACTTTTGTAATAATAAACTGTTTACTTGCTTTTATCCATCTGTCTCGTTTTCATTTGACTGTCCTTTTCATAATTTCATTTCCATTAGGAACATACAGATTTTCGTTTATTCGCTTCACTACAATTTTATCAGTGTGCAACGAAAACCAGTGATTTGCAACAGCCGCTAACAGGATCTTCCTGTCACTGGTCTTCCCTTCAGGTGCAGAAGCGGCGAATTCAGCACCCCTCTGTCACAACGAAGATCCTACCATCGCCGCATTGCGTCGCCCACGTCCTCGCCAATAGTAAATATTCGTGCAACAAACAGCTTGACAGCTTCCACATCCTTCTCTGCGCAGCGATACAGGTGACGAAACTGTCACTTTCTAAATGACCAGTGACCGACGTTGCTCAACTGTAGATTCACCTTAACAACTAAATGCTCTTTTATTCCACTCTAACCAGCTATATTTTTAAATACGTGTCCATAAACACCAACACAATAATGAAACCAAATACGTTTCACATATTTTCACAAACTTGCATGAATATTCAGTTTAATACAGAGAACAGATTTTGTAATCCTAGACGTCCTTTCTCTCATTATGCCTAATAAAACAGCAGTGTCCATTCATTCCAAGCTATCTTGTCTGAATATTTCCTAAAATTACTAAATTACTAAAATTTCCTATATCACATATTATGACTAACGTGCAAATTAAATCACTGACCTTTAATGTAATTGTAAACTTCCAGGAAAATCGTTCATGAATATAGGTCTACTTAATATTCATCACGTAACTGCAAGGCGATTGTCAGGGATTTTTACTCTTACCGTTTTAATAGTGTAACGCCCGTCATATGGGATTGGAGCTCAGAAAAATTACTAAATATCTTTCTGATAAAGTAATGTTCGAAGTCGGACTGATTCATTAGCGCACTGCGCTTTCATATCAGACAAGATGCGCGTCACATCGACGAGAGAGAGGATTACTTTCACAAGAGATGCCTTGAAATAAAATAATTTTCTCTCTTGCTGTTAGTGAGAAGATTGAAAACGAAGAATTTTGCGATGAATTCTACGACCGTAAAATTTAAAATTAGAAGTGCACTGATTTCTGTTCGCGCTGGCAAAATGGAGTTGGTCAAAAAATAAATATACATGTGCCATCTGACAAATGTAAGTAGTTATTATCTCAATAAGATGACCGCAATGGCGGCTAAACAGATGGCTAACTCTTGTCACCAAAGGCTTGAAATGAGCTATTAAAATATTATAATGTTGAAATGATTTACCAAATTTCACAACTTATTACTAACGTTACTTACATGGAGTATGTGTCCGATCAGTTACAAATCAGAGGTAAAGAGATACCTAAAAAGAAGTGATACAAAAACGATAGAGATTCTCCTTTCTTGTTCATGGAGAAAACAATTCACTCTTATTATGATTTAAGTCCAGGTGGCATCCAAGTCCTTTGCTCGTCATGACAGTATTATTTCCATTCCAATAAAACATCACTGTCTTTTCAAATTAAGTTTTGCAGACTAAGGAAAAATGTTGAGTCCTTACGATAGCTCCAGTTGGAAAAATTTAGTAATCGCAATCCCTGCTGGTTCTAGCATACTATGCGTCTTTTAGGCGGGCCGTCAGAAGTAGATTCATGCAGTAGGATCAGATAAAAGCCTCTTGCAGTAGAATATTCACTCATTGTATAAATAATATAGTTAATAAACATTTGTTTATAAATTGGACAAAAAATTATTTTCATGCAATTGTGTAATCTAATAAACATCTCTATTAGCTATAGGTTTTATGCCATCAGTAACTAGTGGTGACTTAGCCATTTATTCTCTCAGCCGGCTAATGTGGCCGAGCAGTTCTAGGCGCTTCAGTCTGGAACCGCGCGACCACTACGGTCGCAGGTTCGAATCCTGCCTCGGGCATGGTTGTGTGTGATGTCCTTAGGTTAGTTAGGTTTAAGTAGTTCTAAGTTCTAGGGGACTGATGACCTCAGATGTTAAGTACCATAGCGCTCAGAGCTGTTTGAAACATTTTTTATTCTCTCAATACGCCAGCTCGCCAGACGCAGATTGACGGTTGACAAGCTTCTTGGGCCGTAGCGCAGTTAGAAAGCTGAGGTCGATAAAGGGCACAAATCGGCTAACGTCTTTCAGAGATAAGGAGGTTAATGAATGTACGTGGTCGGAGACACGTATTCCCGCTAGCTAAACCATTACCAGTAGCCAGGTGGCTATTTCAGCTTATATCGTGCGTTCTTCCGCTATAATGCGACAGCTGTGAGTCCACGTTTCCATTAACTGTTAATCGTTTGGTGTTAGTTGTCCAACAATAAAATGAAATGAATTTGTTGTAGAGACAAGAGAACCGACTTCAGATCAATGTACATTAATCTCCTAAAAGTAGATAAAAGGCAGTTCGTTGATACGAAGTTTGAAGAATTTACAGGCGAAGTAACACAAAGACTCCAATACGCAAAGTAAAAATGGATTACAAAGCTGATATTTTAATCACATAGTCTTGAGCGTGAGACCACTACGGTCGCAGGTTGGAATCCTGCCTCGGGCATGGATGTTTGTGACGTCCTTAGGTTAGTTAGGTTTAGGTAGTTCTGAGTTCTAGGGGACTGATGACCATAGATGTAAAGTCCCATAGTGCTCAGAGCCATTTGAACCAAGCCATTTTCTTAAGCGTGAATTCGACGTATGTTTCACATAATTTGGATAATCCTATTATTTTGAAAACAGTTCATAGTACCAAGATATGGTTCTCTGAAGAGAAGGGTGAGAATTTTTGTGTAAATATCCATGCGTCCCGCCAGCGTATGAATTGCTCACATCAATATGAAATTCATTCGAAATTGACGGGTAGCTTCCTGCGCTGACTTTCAGAGCTGCAGATGAAGGAGATAGCCACCGGCTTCAGTTTGCACGATACGATAGGGCTCGTCCGATATTTGAACCCGGGACCTCTTGCACCCTAAGAAGGAATCATACCCCTAGACCAACGTTAAGATTATTAATAATTTCTTAGTCGATGTAATATTTGTAATTCCATTAGAGTACTAAAACAGTCGCCTAACGATGAAAGCATATTAGACTTCGGAGAGAAATTTTTCACAAAAATAATCGAGGAAAGGGCTAAAAAAAAAAAAACACCCACGACTATACGATCAGCGCAGTAACTGCGTGTGCATGTCATTTAATTTTCCCTGGCACTTACTTCTCCACACAGAGTATTTGTTGCCTCTTCCTTCTTATTCATATAAGTATCATTCTAAACATCCCATAGTACTCTTTTCAAGACTTCGGTAGCAAGAACGGTAAAGTTGTTCGTCAACCCGAAGATTGGTTCACGTTCTAAATGATTAATCCATCCAGTTATAAGGACACATACCGTTTAGCACCTATGGTTCAAATCTGGCATTTTTTACATTGCCAAATCACTCCAAATGGTGAATGAAATGACGGAAGAGCATCATACACTGAAGAGCCACAGAAACTGGTACACCTGTCTAATATCATTGAGGGCCCCCCGCGGCCACACAGAAGTGCAGCAACACGACGTGGCATGGACACGACTAATGTGTGACGTAGTGCTGGGGGGAACTGACACCATCAATCGTGCAGGGCTGTTCATAAATCCATAAAAGTATGAGAGATTGGAGATCTCTACTGAACAGCACGTTGCAAAGCATCCAAGATACGCTTAATAATGTTCATGTCTGGGGAGTTTGGTGGCCATCGGAAGTGTTTAAACTCAGAAGAGTGCTCCTGGAGTCATTCTGTAGCAATTCGGGACGTTTGGGGTGTCGCGTTGTCCTGCTGGAATTGTCCATATCCGTCGGAATGCACAGTGGAGATGAATGGATGCAGGTGATCAGACAGGATGCTTACGTACGTGTCATCTGTTAGTGTCGCATCTCGACGTATCACGAGTCCCACATCACTACAACAGCACACTCCCTACACCATTACAGAGCCTCCATCAGTTTGAACAGTTCCCTGCTGACATGCAGGTCCATAGTTTAATGGGGTTGTCTTCATATCTTTACCTGTCCACCCTCTCGATACAATTTGAAACGAGACTCATCCGACCAGGCAACATGTTTCCAGTCCTAAACGATCCAATGTCGCTGTTGACGGGCGCAGGCGACGTGTAAAGCCTTGTGTCGTGCAGTCATCAAGCGTATAAGAGTGGGCCTTTGGCTTCAAAAGCCCATATCGATGACGTTCTGTTGAATGGTTCGCACACTGACACTTGCTGACAGCCCAGCACTGAAATCAGCATCAATTTGCGGAAGGGTTGCAATTCTGTCACGTTGAACGATTCTGTTCAGTCGCCATTGGTCCCGTTCTGTTATGATCTTTTTCCGGTGGCTGCGATGTCGGAGATATGATGTTTTACCGGATTCCCGATATTCACGGTACACTATGACATGGTCGTACGGGGAAAACCCACTTCATCGCTATCTCAGGGATGCTGTGTCCCATCGCTCGTGCGGTGACTATAACACCACGTTCAAACTCACTTGAATCTTGATAACCTGCCATTGTAGCAGCACTAACCGATCTAACAAGTGGGCCAGACACTTGTCTTACTTAGGCGTTGCCGATCGCAATGCGTTATTATGCCTCATTATATATCTCTGTATTTGATACACATGCCTATACCAGTTTCTTTGGCGCTTCAGTGTAGTATCACAACATGACGCGAACTCTCACTTTTTCAAGAACTGTAGAATACTATTACAAAAGATACATGGATTTTTTTAAAGAAATCTGTTATTACTTTCGTATGGCACTAGATAAGTACGTTACGAGGTTTAACCACAAAGAAAAATATTTTTTCTTTCCGTCTCATGCCGAAACTCTTTGTTTCGATATATTTAAATGTTGTTCACCTACTAGATTCTCAATGCTGCAAGAAGCACGCTGTACATAGCAGCTCTTCTTGCTAAAATTTATGCACCGATTTTCCCGTCAACTGTTAGTAATACTTTTTAATAGATCTGAAGATAGTTGCTGTGGCAACTGAAACCGTACAATTTTTGAGTCTATTTTATTATTTATACGACAATAACTATACCTTCAAACAATATTCAAACTTTGTAGTCTTTCTCGACGTGTCATAGCTTTTTCGGGAAGAAATATCTGTTATTTTTTTCCAAGTATCTTAATACAGTGCCTAGCCCATACATGCAAATACAGATTTGTGGGATGTTGAGTTTAGAACTATGCAACACTGACTTCTGTGCAGATTTCCATGATTGCTCCATATCACTGATCTCTACTGCTGGCGTAATTCTTTAAGAACTTCTTCCATTTCTTCTTCGAGTTCAGGTAGTGATGTGATGGTTCTACCCTGTGTAACGTTTAGCAGTAAAAAGCTCAAAATAATAAGAAAATTTTTTTGGTAGTACGACACAACTGTTTATTTTTAGAACCTCGGTTAACAGGTGCTCCATTGTGTGATAGTCTCTGAAGAACTAAGAAGGCAGTTGTAGACGTTATATACACTCCTGGAAATGGAAAAAAGAACACATTGACACCGGTGTGTCAGACCCACCATACTTGCTCCGGACACTGCGAGAGGGCTGTACAAGCAATGATCACACGCACGGCACAGCGGACACATCAGGAACCGCGGTGTTGGCCGCCGAATGGCGCTAGCTGCGCAGCATTTGTGCACCGCCGCCGTCAGTGTCAGCCAGTTTGCCCTGGCATACGGAGCTCCATCGCAGTCTTTAACACTGGTAGCATGCCGCGACAGCGTGGACGTGAACCGTATGTGCAGTTGACGGACTTTGAGCGAGGGCGTATAGTGGGCATGCGGGAGGCCGGGTGGACGTACCGCCGAATTGCTCAACACGTGGGGCGTGAGGTCTCCACAGTGCATCGATGTTGTCGCCAGTGGTCGGCGGAAGGTGCACGTGCCCGTCGACCTGGGACCGGACGGCAGCGACGCACGGATGCACGCCAAGACCGTAGGATCCTACGCAGTGCCGTTGGGGACCGCACCGCCACTTCCCAGCAAATGAGGGACACTGTTGCTCCTGGGGTATCGGCGAGGACCATTCGCAACCGTCTCCATGAAGATGGGCTACGGTCCCGAACACCGTTAGACCGTCTTCCGCTCACGCCCAAACATCGTGCAGCACGCCTCCAGTGGTGTCGCGACAGGCGTGAATGGAGGGACGAATGGAGACGTGTCGTCTTCAGCGATGAGAGTCGCTTCTGCCTTGGTGCCAATGATGGTCGTATGCGTGTTTGGCGCCGTGCAGGTGAGCGCCACAATCAGGACTACATACGACCGAGGCACACAGGGCCGACACCCGGCATCATGGTGTGGGGAGCGATCTCCTACACTGGCCATACACCTCTGGTGATCGTCGAGGGGACACTGAATAGTGCACGGGACATCCAAACCGTCATCGAACCCATCGTTCTACCATTCCTAGACCGGCAAGGGAACTTGCTGTTCCAACAGGACAATGCACGTCCGCATGTATCCCGTGCCACCCAACGTGCTCTAGAAGGTGTAAGTGAACTACCCTGGCCAGCAAGATCTCCGGATCTGTCCCCCATTGAGCATGTTTGGGACTGGATGAAGCGTCGTCTCATGCGGTCTGCACGTCCAGCACGAACGCTGGTCCAACTGAGGGGCCAGGTGGAAATGGCATGGCAAGCCGTTCCACAGGACTACATCCAGTATCTCTACGATCGTCTCCATGGGAGAATAGCAGCCTGCATTGCTGCGAAAGGTGGATATACACTGTACTAGTGCCGACATTGTGCATGCTCTGTTGCCTGTGTCTATGTGCCTGTGGTTCTGTCAGTGTGATCATGTGATGTATCTGACCCCAGGAATGTGTCAATAAAGTTTCCCCTTCCTGGGACAATGAATTCACGGTGTTCTTATTTCAATTTCCAGAAGTGTATTTTATCAACATACACATACAATCCTGAAAACGTCTGAACAGTACAAGGGGAAGAGTACATCTGTACATCTACATCTACATGGTTACTCTGCAATACCTAATGAAGTGCCTGGCAGAGGGTTCATCGAACCACCTTTAAGCTACTTCTCTTCCGGTCCACTGTCGAACAGCGCGCGGGATAAACGAACACTTAAATCTTTCCGTGCGAGCTCCGATTTCTCTTATTTTGTTATGATGATCATTTCTCCCTATGTAGGTGGGTCACAACAAAATTTTTTCTCACTCTGAGGAGAAACTTTGTGACTGAAATTTCATGACAAGGATCTGCCGCAGCGAAAAACGACTGTGTTTTATGTCTGTCACCCCAATTCATTTATCATATTCGTGGCACTCTCTTATTTTACGACAATACAAAACGATCTGCCCTTCTTTGAACTTTTTCGATTTTCTCCGGCAATCCTATCTGCTGCGGATCCCACACTGCACAGCAATACTCCAGAAGAGGGGCCGGCCGGTGTGGACGTGCGGTTCTAGGCGCTTCAGTCTGGAACCGCGTGACCGCTACGATCACAGGTTCGAATCCTGCCTCGGGCATGGACGTGTGTGATGTCCTTCGGTTAGTTAGGTTTAAGTAGTTCTAAGTTCTGGGGGACTGATGACCACAGATGTTAAGTCCCATAGTACTCAGAGCCATTTGAACCATTTTGTACCAGAAGAGGGCGGACATGCGTACTGTAAGCAGTCTCTTCAGTACAGTCACGCTCTAACCTTATCACATGTGGAGTGATGAAAAATTATAGTGTGCTCTCATTCCCGCAGTTCAGCACATGTAAGCAGATTAGATTTCTTCTGTTTGGGAAAAAAAAACACTTAGAATTTCCATAAGGCTCAGTTCTACGTCCACCATTGCTTCTAATAAATATAAACGATCTTCCACCGTATATATAGTAAGCAGAGTTAGTTCTTTATACACACGACACTAGTATGGTATATTGTGAACGATCGGTTTCATTCCGTACGAACGTCCTCAAGTGACAAAATGTGCCAGTGGCTTAATAAATGCATCTTAAATAACGGTTGTAATGGTCTTCTCAACATTCTTAAACAATCCAAAGCTACATATCAGCGGAAGAAATGGTAAATAATTTCTTAGAAGTATTATTGAGTTGTTTTCTGCAACTAGTAGTAGTAGTAGTTTTAAAAAAAGGAAACAGATGCAGTTCTGCACAAGTACTACACAAATCAAATTGTAGCACATGACGAAGAAATAGTTACTAAGGTGGAATCTTCAAGATATAAAGAGGAAAAAAATACTTTCTTGAACTTCTAAAACGACGTAATTCAGCCACATTTGCACACCGAATTACTGAAAATCTTTGAGATAAACAAATCAGTAAGTTAAAATATTTTGCGTATTTGCTCTCAGTAATGTCCTACAGGTAATTAATTTCTAGTTTAACTTAACTTTAAGAAAGGAATTTTCCATTGCTCAAAAACGTACTGTGAGAATAATATATGGTGCTCACCCAAGATCATCTTGTAGACATCTTTTTAAGGAGTGAGGCATTTTTTTTCAACTTCTTCATAGCATACCTGTTATCTCTTAAATTTTTTTATAAAGAAGCCATTACAGTTCTGAAGAAACTGTAGTGGGTTCTTTGCAGTAATGACAGTAACAGAAGGAAAAATTACATTTATGATTCCACAATAACATTGAATTTAGTCCAAGGAGCGGTGGACAGTGCTGCCACAAAAACTTTTCATCGCTTGTCCTATGATATAAATGTCTGACAGTTAGCGTAGTTAAAGCTGAAAACAAACTGAAGAACTTTCTATTCCGATAAAATAATTTTGGGTATGTGGCGGCGTCATTGTAAACAATAAAACAACCAAATTGTGTACGTTTGGACCGACTTGCTGCGGTCCACTTCAGGGTGGTGTCTCCTTGAAATCTCCTACTTCGTAGTGGAAGAATTGTTTTTTGTGATACATGGGAGGTAGTGGGTAGCAATTACTAATTTATATCTGTAAAAGAAAACACTACTTATTAATCGTCAGCATGTAGTCATTTTTACTTATGAATGCAAAACGAGACGTACATTTACAAATAATCCATGAAACATGAAACTAGGTAAACTAAGCGTCTGCCATGTAAGGAGCTCCCGCTTTCGAGTGCCGATTGGAGCACACATTTTCGACTGTCCCCGTTGTATATCAACGCCTGTATGCAGTTAAGCGTAGTGATTTCATTGTAATTTCATAAACTAAACTCATTCTCTCAACTGCAAGGAGAATTGTATGACGAAAATAAGTTGTCGCACAAACTTTTTCCCATGTCGTAGGAACTGTAATTATTTACACGTCCATACCAGTCTAACATTTCTTGCTTCTTAATGAACCTTTCTTTCTCTGAGCATATGGTGATGATAATCGACAGTATTATGCAAGTATTTATTGTATTGGAACTGTTGATGACACATCAAGCTATGATTTACCATTGTATTTCATTTAAGCTGGGCATCAGGATTTAGATTCCGAAGGTTACTACGGTCTTTTCTCGTTTTTCACGTGCATTCTTTGTACTGCTGGGGAAACTTTCTCCTTCGAGGCCACTGAGCACGTAGGTCGTTCGATCGAAGAGCGATAAGACTGTAATCTCCAACTGTCAAAGTGTCAGAAACGTACTTTATCTTCCTTACACCCCTGGACACTCCAGATTGTCCAGTGCGGTCACGTTGCAGTGCTCCAGTGCCTCGCCGCACGTGGCTCTCTTAGAGTTTGTCGTATCATTTTGTTTCTCGCCTCCATCGTAGCTAGGAGTTGGATCGTTAAAACTGTATTCAATATTAAGGAGGATAACAATGGGTAACTTCAACCTAGGGTTATGCGGATCACAGACGATGCATGTAACTCATCTGTACTTTTATTTCGCTCCCACTTCACAGAGAAGGAGACGATGAACACAGAGTTCGGTTCCAGTACGCCATTGAAGTCGATCACACGTATGCATTAGATGTTTTGTCCAGCATCAGTCATATTCTGACGCATAGGAGCTATAATCCGCCATTACATGAATGTGTATAGATATGTCGAGTTATGTAATAATAATGTGAATATGACAGGTAAACTTTTGTTCAAGATCATATACAAATAAACTGATAGGAGAAAAAAAAGAGATAAAATAAATCAAATGTAAATATGAAACTATCTTCAGTATTTTGTGAATTTTACTACTCAAAATATGAGCTTTTTGTTACCACATCTCTATCGATAACGATGCGTTCTAGATACCGAGGCAGACAGAGAAGCTATATCTCAAAGAAATTATTTATTGTGAGTGTTCTAAGTTTTGTGCATCAAGGAACATTGGTCAACATGATAGTTTTGGCGGTCCAGGTGCTACCGTTTGGGGTAGTGTGATGTCGCATGGGCATGCTGACCTCAAAATCTCTGAACTCTGCGCGCTAACCCGTCAACGTTACTGTGACACTGTACTCCTTACTGACGCGTCAGCTCAGGGGCAAATTCCGACCTGACTTCATTCTTACGGGTCTCAGTACGCGACGCCATCGAACTGTGCAGCTGTAGGATCTTTTGGAAAGAGATAATTTTCGGCGAATGGACTGGACTGCTCGTTGTCCGACTTACATTCCATGGGGCACGTATGGTATTCATTGGGGTGACGTAGTATAGCACGTCCACAAACACCCGAACCATCCAGCAGTTGTAAACCACGGTGTTAGAGGAGTGGAGTGTCCTGACATAACAGATACTTCCCAACCTTGTGGCCAGCATGGGATCGCGTTGCAGAGCACGCCCTGGTATTCGTGGTGATCACTCACGCTATCAAGTACCATGTTTCGCAGTTTGTAATGTCCAAGAGAATCACTGTGGCTTCAGTGTAATTAATGTCTTTCATGGAACTGTCATTACTGTTCGTCTCGTTGCGTATTTTCTTCAGATAGCTACTGTAATAGACGACAGCAGTGCTTTCGATGTAAGTGCTCTGTAACTTGGCGGTGACAGATCATGTGAATTTACTTTCCTTCTTAAAATTTGCACATCAGTCTACATTAAACTTCTGAACACTGAACCAAGTACAGTGTGAGCCATGGAATAAGAAGAAACGAAATGGGCGCCTATGGTCACTATTAATTACTATATGTGTAGGTGAGTAACGAACTCACGGTAAATGATTTGATTTCAAAGATTTTAATTTATATGCTGAAGCAAAATCACACAGTCGGTGTATTCATGAAGCTCCGACTGCACAGACTCTGTAGTAAATGAACAGCTAAAATCTTAACTACAGTGTGTGTGGAACAGTAAAGGCGTGTTATATGTAGTTAATGTGTGATCTATTAGACACTTTGAAGTCAACTGCTCCTCCAGGTCTTTTGCTGTCTCTGACAGAATGGCAATGTCGTTGGCAAATCTCAAAGTTTTTATTTCTTCTCTATGGACTTTAATTACACACCATTCTTTTCTTTTGTTTCCTTTACTGCTTGCTCAATATACAGTTGGAATAAAATTTAGATAGTCTACAACACTGTCTCCCTCCCTTCTCAACCACTGCTTCCCTTTCGTGCCCCTCGAGTCTTATAATTGCCATCTGGTTTCTGTACAAATTCTAAATAGTCTTTCGCTCGCTGTATTTGACCCCTGACACCCTCACAATTTGAAAGGGAGTATTTCAGTCCACACTGCCAAAAGCTTTCTCTAAGTCTTCTTCGTAGTTCCTTTAATAGGTGCACTGCACTTTCAGGTAATTTTGTCATCATATCTGTCTTTCATTCTCTAAGTACTTGTTGCTGTGTGCTTCCCATTTCGTCACACTTCTCAAAATTACCCTCAGGAATTTAAACGGTGTAAAATACTCGAAACGTTTACAACTTATTCGGTATCCATATACTCTTATTAACACCTAACTATTATTTACGCTCCAAAACAGATGTCATTTCCTAAACCAAATAGATAATACTGTCTAACCCTTATAATTTCATGTAGTAACTCAGAATTACTTTATACAGCAGCATCGGCAGCGAACAGTCGTAGAGTGATGTTTTGTTTGTGTAAATCGACAACATAGTAGCCTCACTTCGTTTTCTCCTTTTCTCTTTATTGTCATTTCAGTTCCTGAGCTGGCAATCGATATAATCTTTCTTCTGCTAAATGTATTATAGATTTAATATATTTTTATCATTAAAACACTTGAAATAAATTCTGTTTTCTTAAATATATACATTGGCGAAATTTTAATTTTTTAAAATGATTTTGCACAAAATTTAAAATGTGAGAAGGATCACATTCACAAGGGAATTGAATGATGAGTACTACAACAGGAGCCTGTGGGACTGCAGGAAGCAACTTACCGTTATTGAGAGGGAATAAGGAGGAGGGAGGGAACAGAAGGATGAGGTGAGATGGAGCGTTGGTACTGGAAGAAATATCTCGGTGCATGGGTGGGTATTGGTAATTGGTTCCAGCGGTAAAGGGTGGAGATGAATGTAGAGCAGGATTTGGATGTAATGGTGCAGCAGGTTATCTGGATTGATGATTGATTAATACGTGTTGGGACTGAGTTTTCTGAATAACATTCTGGGACGTTTGCTTAAGGCAGCCATTATATGGATTTCAAGCCAGGCGAATACAGCTTCTGTGACACCTTGGTCTCTAAGTTCCTTGTAAGTACTGAGATAGGTAACACCGGACTCATTTGAGGAGAACTAAGCTGAAATCCCCATCCAGCTATTGTGTTTTTCCGTAATTCTTAGCCAGGTGATTCCTGTAAGAACGGACTTACACGTTTCCTCCTCTGTCTCCTGAGTTTGTCTGCCTCTCATGATTACATCGTCCGTGGGATACACAGGAACGTCTACTTCTGAAAGAGAAAACTGCGACAAAAGCTATCATATAGTAGTTTGACAACCTGAAAGTGACAAGGAATCAGTAGAGGAAGAATACAAAGAAAATATGCAATTGAAATATAGGTTTCGTGCTGGGGCCAACGGCACAGTAAAAGCCTTGAGATGTGGAAGAGAGCACCATCCCCGCATATAATAAAACGGCGTCTGCAGTCCTACTTGTTGTATTGGGAGGATTCTCTGGAGCGCCAGGATTTCCGGCAAGAGGAGTCATTGTGTCTCTGATTAATTAGTATAGTCATGTGTCAGGACTCTAAAGGAATAAAAATTGCTGTTTAGAAGCAGTAACAGATACACGACACTATGTGCACTGGTGTGAAAGTGTGACGGTAACTTTTAAATGCTTGTCCTTACTTCTGCAACATCAACGGCTTGCTGCGGCGTTAACATCTAATTTCAAATCAAAGAAAACGACGTTGCAGTTAGGTTCCGCACAGGGTACATTGATATAGTTTCATTTTTTATCAATTCAGTACAACCGAACATTCAAATAGATGTGTACATAAAAAGGTCCACAGGTCACATCACTACATCAATACACAATACCGAAAATAGAGGTAATCAGTTAAATAAGTAAACCCGTATCATTTACATCGATCTGGAAAATATCGTCCTTGCAAAAGACAACTGACTCTCTTTATTCGCACGAGCTAATGGGATCAAAACTAACCACAAACATTAAGACAAAACACCTGCATGGTGTAAAAGTGGCTATTGACCATAGACAATAAAAAGTGTGAGCGAGGTCGGGGACGGGAATACTAAAAGAAAATCCTTTAAATTTCTTTTGCATGATAAATCACACAACTTTAAAAGCTGTCGATTCAACTAAATACCTACAGATTACCATTATGAACAACTAAAGCTGAAAGCTTCCGACAGAATGTGTTAAGGGAAAGGAGCAGAAAGAAGGCCACATTTTACTGTTAGAATACTTAGAAGGTGCAATAAATCTCGTAAAGAGAATACCTGCGCTACACTTGTCCTTCCACTTCTGGAGTACTGTTGCACTGTGTAGGATCCTTACTAACTTTCGCCTCCATACACCGAATTATTCTACTGAATTGGGAGAAGTAACAATTGTGATATAGTAAAAGAATAACAGCTCACACAAAAAGATTTAGGTGTTAATATTTCCTGCGTGCTCTAACAGAGTGTGACGGTGAAGAACGTGGCTGAATACAATTCTGTGCCCTCTCAGCCAAACATGTAAACGTGAATTACACAGTAATGACGTAGATACAGAAATACCACCTACACAGAGTGGAATGCGGAAGTACACGACTGATGAACTGTCTACTTCGTCGTGCCTGGCATTAGAAATCATAAAGAGATGGATGGGGAGGCCGCTTAAGATCCCAACACACATTAATGAAGAACCCGCTGGGAGACGCTATTAACAGACAGGCTCGAAACGTAAGTATTGTTGTCGGCGCTTTCAGCTCCACTTGAGAGAGAGTGCAGGAGGTCGAGGATACTCTGAGTGGGCGGGCTGGCGGCTTCTTTGTCCTGCCAGTGCAGCACCTCCTGGCCAGATCACTTCTGGGATCCGGCTTCCCGTAGGAATTACAGTGCACTGGATGCTGTCAAAGCAAAAGTACTTGTAACTGTTATGTGGCCACGTACTATACGGAGTGTCATGGATCCTATTTCATGGCCTTAGGACGACATCGAAGTTTATTTTTCTTCATTATCGTCAGCTGTAACGTAACTCTTCTCTGTCAACAGATGAACAGAGAAGAATCTAGTTTTACTCAGAAATAATGGCTTATTATTCCCTTATTGTTTTATTTAAGTTTATATTTCGTCGAATCACTGTGACAGTGTCATCCAGTGATGGAACACGTCTTGACATTTGTATGATGTTTGCAAATTTGTCGTGAATTCGCTAGCAGCAGTGGGCAATGGAAGTACTACTTCAAATTGCCCTGATTAAAGAATTAAACTCAAAAGAAATGATATTATTATGCGATATAACTGCATTCAGGAATGATACGTTACAGACACCCATACGTAACACAGCAGAAATTATCTTGGCGTATGAAATGATCTAGTGATTATTTTGACTCAGTACTGTCACGTTGGCACGAAAGATTATAACGAGACGACGAAGCAGCAGCTGCTGCTCTGAAACTCTCGAGGCAAACTTACTTTCCGTAATATGAAAGAGTTACTAAGGTTGGCCGTGCGGTCCAACGCACTGCTTTCCGGGCGAGAAGGAGTGCCGGTCCGCGGCATGAATCCGCCCGGCGGATTACTGTGGAGGTCCGGTGTGCCGGCCAGTCTGTGGATGGTTTTTAGGTGGTTTTCCATCTGCCTCGGCGAAGGCGGACTGGTTCCCCTTATTCCGCCTCATTTACACTAATTCGGCGATTGCTGCGCAAACACTTTCTCCACGTACATTACTGTACCACGCAAACATCGGGGTTACATTAGTCTGGTGTGAGACGTTCCCGGGGGTGTCCACTGGGGGCCGAAGCGCACAAGAACCGTGGGTTCGGTGTGGGGAGGCGGTGGGGTGAGTGGACTGCTGTAGCCTGTTGTGGGGTTGTGTACCACTGCCGGCTACGGCGGGGACAGAGCCTCTACGTCGTTTCTAGGTCCTCAGTTGCATACAATACAAGCTAAACGATTTTTTTGGTGTTCCCTGCAACTCGTACGACATGAGTAACGACCATCATCGACCTCATAAGTTCGGTGAAGGCATAAAATCGTTTCCCTAGTTATCCGTATGCCCAGCATTAGTGTAAAGCCCTCCGGTTTCACAGTGCTATCATGTTGAAAAATCATACTGCATTTAATTAAATTCATGAAAGGAGCGAAATAGAAATCAATATCTGTGATCTTGTGTTGATTTATCAATTATTATTGGATCCCAAGAATGGAAAAATTTAACTCAGAGCAATTAGATTAAAGTCATGTGATTTACGTTGTGCTCTCCGCACAAGGAAACTAAGACCTGCTAGACAACGTATATTTGAATAACATAAAAAATTTAAATCTTTTGGTGAATGACATACCGCGATGACAAATCCGATCACGAATCAGAAGCAGCACGTAAACAGAATGGGATCTGCCCCACGTTGAACGTAATCGTCACTGTCGCCACTCATTCGATGACACTGGCTAAGCAACTATATTGTTCCAATATAGCTCACCAGGTCGTCAAATGAAGAAACTCTATAACTTGTGTTAGGGAGTGGCGTACAGAAGAAATTATGCACGATTCTCAGCAACACTGCATGAATAAAAATCGTAAGCCGCTTTTAGTTACCGCCCTCCATCTTTGTCAGTGTTATTTAATGCAGTCTCAGTTCAAAAGCACCCCGTGTCACGCATGACCAAAAGACATTTTCATTCTAGAGCAGCCCAAACTGAATGTCCATGAAGTAGAAAGCTTTGTTTCCATCCAAGCCATGTGTGGCGATCAAGCCCTCACTGCTCATTGGCCGAAACTACACTCGCCTCATAGACCTGAGATAGACAGACTGGCGTAGCCGATGCGGCAGTGAATATGCGGTAAGTGGTCAAGGGACACTGACATGACAGCAAAATTGCTCTAGAGAAACACAGCAGAAAAAAGTAAAGCACACTTTTGGTGGTATTATTTGTGGACCAAACCAAGCTTCTAAAAGATGTGGAACAATTTCTGTTACAGGCTACTAGGGGTTGTAGAGGGGACCTGTAGATAAATTTTTGATATGGAACCTATGTCCAGAAATGTACCGTTCGAAGATAAATTACATTTGAAGATCAGATCAGGTCTAAAACTCCAATTCACGATTCGATATGTAATGATACAGCTGCACAAGGCATGTATCAAGAATGTTTTCTGGGTGTGAACAGTCTAGTACATATCATTTTCGTCGACTAAGCAACTTGGGTGGTTGACAGTGGTTCTCCGTAGACCACGTTTTGTTGACCATGTGTGTGAAAGCACACTGCACGTCGTAAGTATATCTTGTGTAACTAACAACAAGGTTGTCACAAGAACCAACTCCTATCGAGTAGACAGGTCAGGAACCATTGTCTCCGCTGTGTGCGTATCGCGACATCAAACGGTATATTTTTGGCCATGGGTTTCTTATCAAACCTTCGTCTACTTAAAGCCTTTAATAGGAATTGTGATACACCCTGCATAAAAATCACATATTTAAAGATATCCAGGAAGATGAAACATTGTAAACGTTGCTTTTATGGAAAATTGAATCCTAAAACCATTTTCAATGTTCACCGTAGGCGAGAAATTTTTTATAAATATGAACTTTGTTGCATCATAAATTACTTTAGAGGTTAGTTTCGGCCAGTGACCAGTTTCTGATGCCTGCAGCATCAAGTTCAACAAGGTAAAAAGGCAAAACACCTATTTAACATCGTTACACTTTGCTTATTACAGTTCCTTTAACATTACTTCGAGATGAGTCAGTGAAATGTGTGTCATATTAAAAAACTATTTCATGCACAAACTTACTCGCTCACGTACATACACACGTCGAAAATCTGTGTACGTAGTTCAAGACATGATGCTTGCTGACCAAGAGTCTCTGGGGAGTTGAGTAATGTCTTCCGTTTTTCAGTAAACATTACCAGAGGATGTGGCCTTTCAGGCTTTCCCGACGGATCTTTTGCAAAAGCCGTTCTCAGGTTTGCCGCCTGGTAGTATTGCGTAAATCGCACAATATGTCATCGATGCAACTGCAAAACAGGCATAACACGAACTTACGATTTATGACTCGATGCAGCACACCGCTGAGATTTAATTCATATTTTAATCACCGGAGCGTCCAGCAGCACAGATCTTTTTTTATTTTTTTTCTTGACTATCGGTTCATTCCTTATCCCCGTATGAGCTCAGGATGGGCTGTCAGCGGATACAAGTCACCACTCTTCAGGCATATGAGAGCAAATAGTTGAAAACAGAACATAAAATTGGACATGGCAGATTTATAAATGAATATTTGACATAATTAAAAGACACAGATTGAGGTACATATTTAAAATACACAATTTTGAGTTGCTGATGAATTAAAAGATTGACACAGGTGCAATGGCAACAGAATGTTCCACGAAAGACGAAGGAGTTATCGAGTTCTGTCTGTGGGATATTGTCGAGGCAGGGTGTCTGTGCAGGCTGATGGATAGAGGAGGAATTCGGCAGAGTGAAGAGGGATGGCATACTGGACCAAGGCATAGGATGCGAGTGAAGAGGAGTTGAGAACAAGGGAGCCCTAACAGGGGAGATGGAATGAGTTCATTTAGATCAGCTGGGATGGGTATATATCAGGGCGGATTTCATAGTCAGGTAAGGGAAGGCGATTAAAGTTCCGCCGGGAGAGGATGTGGAGGGTGTGGAGTTGTAGTGTTGGGGGAAATGTGGTGATAGAGACGATGCAGAGTACCAGGAGCAATGAACAGGGGGACAACGAAGGATTGGGTAGTGTCGGGTTTGAGGATAACTTGGATATTCAGAGATGTTCACCAATGGAATAGGAGAGGAAAATTTTATACGTTTGTAGAGGATGAAGTGGAGGAGGATAAGCGCATTCGAAAGACAAGGCGGAGGGCATAGCTTTCGAGGATCCGTAGGGCGTGATAAAAGGAGGAAGGAGTCAGTCCATGCCCCAATTTCATGTGGAAGGGTGCAATCCCCATGTTCGGCCGGTTAGTAGTTTCTGTTTAATGATTACCAGATGGAGATTTCATGTTAGGCGGCAATCAACAGCTAGTCAGAGGTATTTTAGCGTGTTAGTTAACTGGATAGGTAAAAGTCGTGGGTACGAAACGTGCAGATGATTCGAACTATAATTATTGGCTGCGTTTTGGTAGGGCTGATTTTGAGGAAGCACTGGCTGCACGAGGAGATGAACTAATTGAGTTGGAGTTACAGGAAACGTTGGGGTTTCTGGAGGGGAGTACAGAGGGCTAGGAAGGCAGTGTCCTTGGCTTGGGCATATCGGCAGTGTAGAGGACATATAGAAGAGGTGAGAGGACCGAACTCTGGGGGACACCTGCAGTGGTATTTAAAATACGGGAGTAGTTGATGGTGACATAAGCCGCGGGGTTAGAGAGAAAGGAGGCGATTAGGCGGACAAAATTTGTGGGAAGGGCACACGACTGGAGCGTGTGGCGTTTGTGAGGAAGTAACTTGATGTCTTGAATTGTTATTGGAATATTGAGTTCTCTCTGTGGGATATTGCCGAGGTACTGGAAGCTATAAGCGAGAGGTGGGTGGGAGGTATTGGTACGCTTGTGGACTGTCGGCTGTCGAAGTGGGGGTCATCTGAGATGGTGAAGGTGTCAGACAAGTAGAACGCAAAGTGGCTGGCTTTACTTAGGTTGTCACGGTAGGGTGATTATCGTGCAGCAGGGGGCAGTAGGGAGCAGCGTTGTTGCCAGTAAGGCGGTGAGATATCTTCCAGCACCTGACAGAGTTATGGGCAGTGTGGCGTTGAGGTTTGTGCATATTCTGCCTCAAACGCGGAGTTTCTTTGCAGTCAGTAGATTTCGGATGTTTTGTTATAGTTGTCGGTGTCGTGTAAGTGTGTCGCGGTCGGGGGTCTGCAGGCAGGATCGGTAAAGGTGATTAGGAGGGCTCGTGGAGGGAGTGTGGAGCGGTGTTGATAGATGGATTTCGTAGGAAAGGGGCGAGTTATGGCGTTTGTTATCTGTAGTAGGAAGATGGCAGCGGCAGCACAATCATGGCCCACACAGCACGCGCGGAGGGCCTTCCTGCGTCTCCCAGCAGGGGGCACTAGGAGCGCCGCTTTCCTCCAACTGCGAGCGTCTTCCCGCGTTCACGTACTGCCTGCTCCCGGCTTGTAAGTTCCGACGCAGCTGCTCAGTTATCATCAGTGGCGTCTTGCAGCAGTGACAGCAGCACCTGCCACCATCTGAAGGTATCGAGAAACTGCATCGATAAAATATTGTGCTATTTATATAATACGATCAGCCGGCAAACCCGAGAAGTGTATTTGTTGCTTAGACTTGAAGCTGCTGTTCCATAAGCACGGAGGCAGCTTGAATGGTTCAAAACCTACACGACCTTCTGCAGCACTCTTGCCATCACCAGGCTATTCGGCAATCTACGTTTAGTTGTCAACAACGTTTAAACCATCTCGTCTCGTTACGCGCGGACATACGTTGTCTTGTTGAATCCAAGCACTGACATCTTTCTCAGTTTCATCTTGC
Source organism: Schistocerca gregaria (assembly GCF_023897955.1). Lineage (NCBI taxonomy): Eukaryota > Metazoa > Arthropoda > Insecta > Orthoptera > Acrididae > Schistocerca > Schistocerca gregaria. The sequence continues at coordinate 282,818,407 of NC_064927.1, forward strand.
GTTACTTCTCTGTCTATCTTTACCTTTTGCTCTTCGCTGGTGTGAATTGCTCAATGTGCAATGAGCTTACATATATGTTTTCAAGTCCAAATGATGGTTTGTAAGGAAAGTATTAATTTTTAATTTTGTAAGCTGTAATTTGTTCAGTGTTCAGTGTTCAGTGACATTTGATTCCGAAGACTGCAGCTTTTAATTATAATAGTCAATTGAACAAGCACTGCCCATAACACTTAATCGTAAGCTGTATCTCTAATATGAAACAAAATAAAAAGGAATACGAAACGCGATACCTTCTGTTAAATAAAGTAATTGCCTTTGTCCTCACCAATGTCTTTCTTTTGTTTCATTCAGACAGGTTATACACCGAAGCACCAAAGAATCTAGTATAGGCATGCATATTCAAATACAGAGACATCTAAACAGGCAGAATACGGCGCTGCAGTCGGCGACGTCTATATTAAAACAACAAGTACCTGGCGCATTTGTTAGATCGGTTACTGTTGCTACAATGACACGTTATCAAGCTTTGAATGAGTTTGAACGTCATGTTATAGTCGGTGCACGAGCGACGTGACACAGCATCTCCGTGGTAGCGATGAACTGGGAACTTTCCCGTACGACCATTTCACGAGCGTACCGTAAATATCAGGAATACGGTAAAACATCAAATTACCGGCATCGCTGAGGCCGGAAAAAGATTCTGAGAGAAAGGGACCAATGACGACTGCAACCCTTCCGCAAATTGCAGTAGATTTCAGTGCTCGGCGATCAGCAAGTGTCAGCGTGCGAACGATTCGACGATACATCATCGAATAGTCTTTCGGAGCAGTGCACCGTTGATGACTGCACCACACAAGGGTTTATGCCTTGCCTGAGGCAGTCAATACCGACACTGGACTGTTGATAACTAGCCGGCCGAAGTGGCCGAGCGGTTATAGGCTCTACAGTCGGGAACCGCGCGACATGGATGTGTGTGATGTCCTTAGGTTAGTTAGGTTTAAGTAGTTCTAAGTTCTAGGGGACTGATGACCTCAGGTGTTAAGTTCCATAGTGCTCAGAGCCATTTGAACCAACTGTTGATAACTAGTAACAAGTTGCCCTGTCGGACGAGTCTCATTTCAGATTGTATCGAGAGGATGGACGTGCACGTGTATGGAGGCAACCTCATGAATCCATGGAACCTGCATGTCAACAGGGGACTATTCAAGCTGATTAAGGCTCTGTAATGGTGTGGGGTGTGGGGTGTGTGCAGTTGGAGTGATATGGAAGCCCTGCTTCGTCTAGATACGACTCTGACAGGTGATACGTACATAAGCATTCTGTCTCATCGCCTGCATCCATTCACGTCCATTGTGCATTTCGACGGATCTGGGCAATTCCAACTCGACAATGCGGAACCCCTAACTTCCAGAATTGCTACAGTGCTGCTCCAGGAACACTCTTCTGAGTTTAAACACTACCGGTTCCCACCAACCTCCCCAGACATGAACATTATTTAGCATGTCTGGGATGCCTTGCAACGGGTTGCTGAGATCTCCAATCCCTCGTACTCTTACGGATTCATGGTACTAGTTACTTCTAGCACTACTTCAGACATTAGTCGAGTCCATGCCATGTTCGCAGGGGCCCTACACGATATTAGGCAGGTATACCAGTTTCTGTGGCTGTTCAGTGTAATATGAGTCTAGCGACGTACAGCCGAACTCCCAAAACCTCCGCTAATATGAGCTTAATTTTATTTGACGTCTGTGTATTCGGCTTTGAGCTAAAAAAGCTGGCCACGTATCTCAGGGCCAAATGGGTAACTAGTCTGACCACTGCGGGGTTAGGGGAAATGAGAAGAAGAATGTTTTTTATTCGTTTTACAATACTCACAACACACGGGCTTGCGCGACTCGTACGGATAAGCTGCTGTAGTATAAATTTTGCCACCAAAGTAATATGGATTTGTGAATGCGCTTTACAGAGAGGGTTATCTTCAATTGAGATAAATATTTGTAGTAAAGAAAATGAAATTAAAATAAATATGTTGTAGTATAACGCAACTAGTAGAATACAAATTATTTTCAAAACATTTTGTAAAGGTTTGTGATCGTGTCCCACATTGCATAATGCATTTAATAAATGTGCAATTACTGTTATTAATCAGTTGATCATCAGCTCACGCAGGAAATACAACTCTTCGTCAGGAAATTACAATGTAACAACTTTCGCATCGTTCTGGGCGGCAGCAATCTGAATTTTTAACGACCAGGTGCTTATAATTAGAGTTCAGCTACTCACGGAGGTCCAGTGTTGGTTGTAATTAACGCATGGCGGCGAAACGTGGCAGATATGCTAATGCGTTAATACGGAACCGATTTACGCTGGAAAAAAATTAGTTCCAATTTTATCCACTAGGTGCAAATCATGTCGTATAGTATCTTGTCGACGTCTCTGGTGCCCATGTGTAATCGATGGTTAAGAAGAAAAGCAGCATTATGCCTTTTTCACTAGTTTGACCTTTTTCTCCCACGTCCTGTTCCTAATTCATTACATTTGGAAACGTTTCTACAAATCTTTCTTGCATTCACAGCTCCTGATTTGCACTCGGTGGCCAACATGGGAACTAACTATCGTAACTCGGTTCCTCATTGTCGCCTTAGAATATCTACGAGATTTTACTGCCACACGATTGTTACAGCCCACAGTGGGCCTCTGTGCATAGCAGAACGTTAAGTATAACCGCAGGGTACTTGGGGGCACCGGCCTTATTATCACGTCTTTACTAGAAATAATCTATTTCCTGATTCATGCAGGTTACTAATTAATAATAACGCTGGAATATATGCTGTAAGAAGTATTGCTCCAAATCTCAGTATGGGCTCTTCAGCAAAATAGTTTGACATCCACTCCGTATGGAATGTGTATGAGGGATGGTGAAACCGCGAGTAGACGACAAGGTACTGTTCATCGATGCCTCTTAGTGGAGCCTGGAGCATGGAAGCTTCCCTGTACAATAAAGTAGGACAGATGACCATCTGTGGCAGATTTGCCGACAGAGTACAATGTTTGAACGGGGTCATGTGTTTTGGAACACACCGTTCAATTCGCAGGTCACCCGTATGTGTTTGTATGTTTACGCAATGACGTCTCAGTTACGATGCACTGGGGACGTGATCATCTAGAAGGGACTCGGGACCTATTGAAATGTTCACCTGATCTATGAACCAAGTGTACTGGTACATGAGGTCGGCAGTCGTGTCTGGATACGCCGTTATCCAGGCTATGGCAGTTCAGAACATGGACCACGCTACCGACGCAGTCAGGTGGGCAGAAAATTATTGTATGGAAGCCATTCATATGGGCGTTCCTGGGACAGGACAGCTGAATGCTACGTGAAGATTACTGTAGAACACCTGCATTCTCTAACGTTTGGTGTCTTCCCCGACAGTGATGGCATCTTCAAACAGGATAACT